>NC_051178.1:167517089-167809082 GCF_013339695.2 Rhipicephalus sanguineus | reverse complement strand
TGGATTCCGTATATATAACGGTTTCCTAGGGCAAACAGTCGTCACTGACTAACGGGCTTCTTGCGCCTACGTTAGGTGAGGACAGCAAATAGCAGAGGCATCGGTGAGGACAACGGCAAAGAACACGTGCCGATGTAGTTTCCTTGCTGCCGCAGTCTGTGGAGCAGCACAGTCATCTATCCCAACGCTGAACGTAATAATTGTTGCAAAGCAACGGCAATCTATACTTGCGCAAATGCAGTCGTTTCAGTTTCTGGTAGTACGGATTGAGCCGAAGTGAGAAGACAAGGTGATTCAGATATCTGTGTAGAAACTCAATGCGTTCGTCAGACTTCGCGCCCGTGTCGTGAGCATACGCGTTTTGTCTTCCGCTTTACTCCAATGAGTCTTCCTTTAAATGCCAATTCTAATTCGCTCCCTTCCAAATATCCTGAAGGAGCAGCATGAGTTCTTGTGTGTAAAGCAGGCGAGTTGCCTTAGTGTTTGTAAGCCTACTCCCGAACAAAGGAACGAAAGGTGTCGGTGTCATTAGCATAACAATAATGAATCTCATCAAGACCCGCGCTTAGGCAGGAGGTCTGGCAAGGCGAAACTTTTCCTCAAACACAAAGCGTTATAATTTTATATCTTGGTTTCAACCACTCATAAGGCTAAATATCTCTCGATGCCCCCGAAAACAAGAACCTCGCAGTCGGTTCTAAACGCGCCGCCTCTTCATGGATCCAGCCAACGAGCCGAGAAAGCCGAGGCGCGACATTAAACTTAATTAGAGCAGGGCGTGTAGCACGTTGCGCGTTTGGAACAATGACAGCTATTTTATGTGCTAATGCACAAGCGGCAATATGACACCTCGCCTATGCATCTCGGCCAACTTGAGTAACACTTCTACAAATAAAAAAAGGTTTAAAGCTTCGCCGGCTCATTTCCCACACTGTACAGTAAATGAAATGTAGACATAGGAATGAAGACAGAAGAATGAAAAGGTGCGGTGTTCATGAAATATTCAAAAAAGTGAAAATTGATGAATAAAAATAAAAGGTAATCACCGTAGATAACAGAGTTCTTTCCGCGGTGTTGGTTAGCGGTAGCATATTATTTACCGTTTTCTTCGATGCTTGCACGTGGAAACTACCCTGTCATGCGCATGACTGCTTACCTCCTAAACGGATATCCTACAAAAAAGTAGCTCCCATCGTTCGTGATGCGGGTTCACAACGCCACGCTCTTATGTACCATAGTAAACTTTTTTATATATTAAATACCGTATAAGTATAATTTCATGATATAATAGGGCGCAAACACAACAAAAGAGAAGAGCAGACACTGACAACTGCTTTTCAGTCTCCCCTCTTGTGATTTGTTGTGTTTCCGCACTATTGCGTTAGATCATGCTGCCGACTAGCCTGATCCTCTACCCTTCTAAGTCGTATTCTATACTACACTTTCTTTCATTTGTACAAGTCCTGGGTGAGCGTGTACACATGGGCTCTTGACGAAGCACACGAATCGGACCCCATCTTCGAGGAGATGGGCCGCCAGTCCGTGAATTCTATCCGCCTGTTCTATCTATCTATCTATCTATCTATCTATCTATCTATCTTCTATTATCTCTCTATCTATTCTCTCCTATTCTATCTATCTATCTACTATCATCTATCTATCTATCTATCTATCTATCTATCTATCTATCTATCTATCTATCTATCGATCTCTCTATCTATATAAACCACCAGCTCCCAGGGCTCAGTATCTATGCGTGTGGGCGTGCGTGTTACTTGAAATACCCGAAGTTATTGCTTCTGGTGTGGTTCTTACCGCACCAATGCATCTCATTCGATGCTGCACCTTCCTACCGCTACTTTTTCTGGTGCTATAGAAAGCCACTCCAATCTGTTTGGTGGCCTTTGTCTCGCTGCAGAGTGCTGAAGTGAAGTTGAAGACTGGGTTTGTTGGTAAAGCATGACTGAATCATGACTGTTAAATGCGAAGCATTTCTTAGCGAACTTCTGCGACTTTGAGCGTATCTATCTATCTATCTATCTATCTATCTATCTATCTATCTATCTATCTATCTATCTATCTAATCTACTATCTATATCTATCTATCTATCTATCTATCTTCTCGATCTATCTATCTATCTATCTATCTATCTCCCGCCTACGACTTGTGCTCTCCTGGTCGCTTGGTTCATCGAATGTGCACCCAAATTGGTATGGGTAACATGACTGTATGACGAACGTAAATGACATGTCATAACATGAAAATCATGACACGCATGTCATGTACAGCGTGATTTACATGCTACGCGCATGGTGCGCTGGCGGCCGTTTCGCTAGCTTTATATCACCAAAATTGGTATCTTGCGACGTGACCGTGTAACGAACATAAATAACACGAGATAACATGAAAATCATGACACGCATTCATGTACAGCATGACTTACGTGGCACGCTCATGGGGCGCTGGCGGCGGTTTCGCTAGATTTTATACACCAAAATGGTATCTTGTGGCGTGACCGTGTAACGAACATAAATAACACGAGTTAACATGAAAATCATGACACCATGTCATGTACAGCATGACATCCGTGCCACCTCATGGGGCGCTGGCGGCGGTTTGCTAGATTTATATACACCAAATTGGTATCTTCGACGTGACTGTGTAACGAACATAAATAAACACGAGTTACATGAATCATGACACGCATGTCATGTACAGCATGACTAACGTGCCACGCTCTTGGGGCGCTGGCGGCGGCTTCGCTAGATTGATCTACCCCGAAATTGGTATTGCGTGACGTGACTGTGTAACGAACATAAAGACACGAGTTAACATGAAATATCATGACACGCATGTCTGTACAGCATGACTAACGTGCCACGCTCTTGGGGCGCTGGCGGCGGCTTCGCTAGATTGATCTACCCCGAATTGGTATTGCGTGACGTGACTGTGTAACGAACATAAATCCACGAGTTAACATGATATCATGACTCGCATTCATGTACAGCATACTAACGTGCCCCGCTCTGGGCGCTGGCGGCGGCTTCGCTAGATTGATCTACCCCGAAATTGTATTGCGTGACGTGACTGTGTAACGAACATATAACACGACGTTAACATGAAAATCATGACACGCATGTCATGTACAGCATGACTTAACGTGCCACGCTCATGGGCGCTGGCGGCGGTTTCGCTAGCTTGGCCTACCCCGAAATTGGTATTGCGTGACGTGACTGTGTAACGAACACATACCAACATTAACATGAAAATCATGACACACTAATCTACAGCAATGACTTACGTGCCACGCTCATGGGGCGCTGGCGGCGGTTTCGCTAGCTTGGCCTACCCCGAAATTGGTATTGCGTGATGTGACTGGTGTAACGAACACAAATAACACAGTTAATGAAAATCATGACACACATGTCATCTACAGCATGACTTACGTGCCCGGCTCATGGGCGCTGGCGGCGGTTTCGCTATTTTATATACCCAAAATTGGTATCTTCTGACGGTGACTGTGTAACGAACATAAATAACACGAGTTAACATGAAAATCATGACACGCATGTCATGTCAGCATGACTAACGTGCACGCTCTTGGGCGCTAGCGGCGCTTCGCTAGATGATCTACCCCGAAATTGGTATGCGTGACGTGACTGTGTACCGAACATAAATAACACGATTTAACAGAATCATGACACGCATGTCAGTACAGCATGACTAACGTGCCACGCTCTTGGGGCGCTGGCGGCGGCTTCGCTAGATTGATCTACCCCGAAATTGGTATTGCGTGACGTGACTGTGGTAACGAACATAAATAACACGAGTTACATGATACATGACTCGCATGTCATGTACAGCATGACTAACGTGCCAGCGCTTGGGCGCTGGCGGCGCGCTTCGCTAGATTGATCTACCCGAAATTGGTATTGCGTGACGTGACTGTGTAACGAACATAAATAACACGAGTTACCATGAAATCATGACACGCATGTCATTACAGCATTACTAACGTGCCACGCTCTGGGCGCTAGCGGCGGCTTCGCTATTTGATCTACCCCGAAATGGTATTGCGTGACGTGACTGTGTAACGAACATAATAACACGAGTTAACATGAAATCATGACACCCATGTCATGTCAGCATGACTAACGTGCCACGCTCTTGGGCGCTGGCGGCGGCCTCGCTAGATTGATCCCCGAAATTGGTATTGCGTGACGTGACTGTGTAACGAACATAAATAACACGAGTTAACATGATAATCATGACTGCATGTCATGTCAGCATGACTAACGTGCCACGCTCTTGGGCGCTGGCGGCGGCTTCGCTGATTGATCTACCCCGAAATTGGTATTGCGTGACTGACTGTGTAACGAACAAAATAACCGAGTTAACATGAAAATCATGACACGCATGTCATGTACAGCATGACTTACGTGCCACGCTCATGGGGCGCTGGCGGCGGTTTCGCTAGCTTGGCCTACCCCGAAATTGGTATTGCGTGACGTGACTGTGTAACGAACACAAATAACACGAGTTAACATGAAAATCATGACACACATATCTAGCATGACTTACGTGCCACGCTCATGGGGCGCTGGCGGCGGTTTCGCTAGCTTGGCCTACCCGAAATTGGTATTGCGTGATGTGACTGTGTAACGAACACAAATAACACGAGTTAACATGAAAATCATGACACACATGTCATCTACAGCATGACTACGTGCCACGCCTCATGGGGCGCTGGCGGCGTTTCGCTAGATTATATACACCAAAATTGGTATCTTCTGACGTGGACTGTGTAACGAGCATAAATACCACGAGGTAACATGAAAACCATGACACGCATGTCATGTACAGCATGACTAACGTGCCACGCTTTTGGGGCGCTGGCGGCGGCTTCGCTAGATTGATCTACCCCGAAATTGGTATTGCGTGACGTGACTGGTGAACGAACAAAATAACACGAGTTAACATGAAAATCATGACACGCATGTCATGTACAGCATGACTACGTGCCACGCTCTGGGGCGCTGGCGGCGGCTTCGCTAGATTGATCTACCCCGAAATTGGTATTGCGTGACGTGACTGGTAACGAACATAAATAACACGAGTTAACATGATAATCATGACTCGCATGTCATGCCAGCATGACTAACGTGCCACGCTCATGGGGCGCTGGAGTCGGTTGCTCGCTAGATTGATACCACCCAAATGGTATCTGTGACGTGACTGTGTAACGAACATAAATAACACGAGTAACATGAAATCATGACACGCATGTCATGTACAGCATGACTAACGTGCCACGCTCATGGAGCGCTGGCGGCGGCTTCGCTAGATTGATCTACCCCGAAATTGGTATTGCGTGACGTGACTGTGTGTAACGAACATAACACGAGTTAACATGATAATCATGACTCGCATGTCATGTACAGCATGACTTACGTGCCACGCTCATGGAGCGCTGGCGGCGGCTTCGCTAGATTGATATACCCCGCAATTGGTATTGCGCGACGTGACTGTGTAACGAACATAAATAACACGAGTTAACATGAAAATCATGACACTCATGTCATGTACAGCATGACTTACGTGCCACGCTCATGAGGCGATGGCGGCGGTTTCGCTAGCTTGATATACACCAAAATTGGTATCTTGTGACGTGACTGTGTAACGAACATAAATAACACGAGTTAACATGAAAATCATGACACGCATGTCATGCACAGCATGACTAACGTGCCACGCTCATGGGGCGCTGGCGGCGGTTTCGCTAGCTTGATATACACCAAAATTGGTATTGCGCGACGTGACTGTGTAACGAACATAAATAACACGAGTTAACATGATAATCATGACTCGCATGTCTTGTACAGCATGACTAACGTGCCACTCTCTTGGGGCGCTGGCGGCGGCTTCGCTAGATTGATCTACCCCGAAATTGGTATTGCGTGACGTGACTGTGTAACGAACATAAATAACACGAGTTAACATGAAAATCATGACACGCATGTCATGTAGAGCATGACTAACGTGCCACGCTCTTGGGGCGCTGGCGGCGGCTTCGCTAGATTGATCTACCCCGAAATTGGTATTGCGTGACGTGACTGTGTAACGAACATAAATAACACGAGTTAACATGAAAATCATGACACGCATGTCATGTACAGCATGACTTACGTGCCACGCTCATGGGGCGCTGGCGGCGGTTTCGCTAGCTTGGCCTACCCCGAAATTGGTATTGCGTGACGTGACTGTGTAACGAACACAAATAACACGAGTTAACATGAAAATCATGACACACATATCTACAGCATGACTTACGTGCCACGCTCATGGGGCGCTGGCGGCGGTTTCGCTAGCTTGGCCTACCCGAAATTGGTATTGCGTGATGTGACTGTGTAACGAACACAAATAACACGAGTTAACATGAAAATCATGACACACATGTCATCTACAGCATGACTTACGTGCCACGCTCATGGGGCGCTGGCGGCGGTTTCGCTAGATTTATATACACCAAAATTGGTATCTTCTGACGTGACTGTGTAACGAGCATAAATAACACGAGTTAACATGAAAACCATGACACGCATGTCATGTACAGCATGACTAACGTGCCACGCTTTTGGGGCGCTGGCGGCGGCTTCGCTAGATTGATCTACCCCGAAATTGGTATTGCGTGACGTGACTGTGTAACGAACATAAATAACACGAGTTAACATGAAAATCATGACACGCATGTCATGTACAGCATGACTAACGTGCCACGCTCTTGGGGCGCTGGCGGCGGCTTCGCTAGATTGATCTACCCCGAAATTGGTATTGCGTGACGTGACTGTGTAACGAACATAAATAACACGAGTTAACATGATAATCATGACTCGCATGTCATGCACAGCATGACTAACGTGCCACGCTCATGGGGCGCTGGAGGCGGTTTCGCTAGCTTGATATACACCAAAATTGGTATCTTGTGACGTGACTGTGTAACGAACATAAATAACACGAGTTAACATGAAAATCATGACACGCATGTCATGTACAGCATGACTAACGTGCCACGCTCATGGAGCGCTGGCGGCGGCTTCGCTAGATTGATCTACCCCGAAATTGGTATTGCGTGACGTGACTGTGTGTAACGAACATAACACGAGTTAACATGATAATCATGACTCGCATGTCATGTACAGCATGACTTACGTGCCACGCTCATGGAGCGCTGGCGGCGGCTTCGCTAGGATTGATATACCCCGCAATTGGTATTGCGCGACGTGACTGTGTAACGAACATAATAACACGCGTTAACATGAAAATCATGACACTCATGTCATGTACAGCATGACTTACGTGCCACGCTCATGAGGCGATGGCGGCGGTTTCGCTAGCTTGATATACACAAAATTGGTATCTTGTGAACGTGACTGTGTAACGAACATAAATAACACGAGTTAACATGAAAATCATGACACGCATGTCATGCACAGCATGACTAACGTGCCACGCTCATGGGGCGCTGGCGGCGGTTTCGCTAGCTTGATATACACCAAAATGGTATTGCGCGACGTGACTGTGTACCGAACATAATAACACGAGTTAACATGATAATCATGACTCGCATGTCTTGTACAGCATGACTAACGTGCCACTCTCTTGGGGCGCTGGCGGCGGCTTCGCTAGATTGATCTACCCCGAAATGGTATTGCGTGACGTGACTGTGTAACGAACATAAATAACACGAGTTAACATGAAAATCATGACACGCATGTCATGTAGAGCATGACTAACGTGCCACGCTCTTGGGGCGCTGGCGGCGGCTTCGCTAGATGATCTACCCCAAATTGGTATGCTGACGTGACGTGACTGTGTAACGAACATAAATAACACGAGTTAACATGATAATCATGACTCGCATGTCATGCACAGCATGACTAACGTGCCACGCTCATGGGGCGCTGGCGGCGGTTTCGCTAGCTTGATCTACCCCGCAATTGGTATTGCGCGACGTGACTGGTACGAACATAAATAACACGAGTTAACATGAAAATCAATGACACGCATTGTCATGTACAGCATGACTTACGTGCCACGCTCATGGAGCGCTGGCGGCCATTTCGCTAGCTTGCTCTACCCCGAAATTGGTATTGCGCGGACGTGACTATGTGGCGAACATACAAACACGAGTTAACATGAAAATATGACACGCATGTCACGTACAGCATGACTTACGTGCACGCTCATGGGGCGCTGGTGGCCGTTCGCTAGCTTGATCTACCCGAAATTGGTATGGCGCGACGTGACTGGTGTGCGAACATACAAACACGAGTTAACATGAAAATCATGACACGCATGTCACGTACAGCCATGAATTACGTGCCACGCTCATGGGGCGCTGGTGGCCGTTTCGCTAGCTTGATCTACCCCGAAATTGTATTGCGCGACGTCACTGTGTGGCGAACATACAAACACGAGTTAACATGAAAATCATGACACGCATGTCACGTACAGCATGACTTACGTGCCACGCTCATGGGGGCTGGTGGCCGTTTCGCTAGCTTGATCTACCCCGAAATTGGTATTGCGCGACGTGACTGTGTGGCGAACATACAAACACGAGTTAACATGAAAATCATGACACGCATGTCACGTACAGCATGACTTACGTGCCACGCTCATGGGGCGCTGGTGGCCGTTTCGCTAGCTTGATCTACCCCGAATTGGTATTGCGCGACGGACTGTGTGGCGAACATACAAACACGAGTTAACATGAAAATCATGACACGCATGTCACGTACAGCATGACTTACGTGCCACGCTCATGGGGCGCTGGTGGCCGTTTCGCTAGCTGATCTACCCCGAAATTGGTATTGCGCGACGTGACCTTGGGCGAACATACAAACACGAGTTAACATGAAAATCATGAACACGCATGTCACGTACAGCATGACTAACGTGCCACGCTCATGGGCGCTGGTGGCCGTTCGCTAGCTTGATCTACCCCGAAATTGGTATTGCGCGACGTGACTGTGTGGCGAACATACAAACACGAGTTAACATGAAAATCATGACAACGCATGTCACGTACAGCATGACTTACGTGCCACGGCTCATGGGGCGCTGGTGGCCGTTTTCGCTAGCTTGATCTACCCGAAATTGGTATTGCGCGACGTGACTATGTGGCGAACATACAAACACGAGTTAACATGAAATCATGACACGCATGTCACGTACAGCATGACTTACGTGCACGCTCATGGGCGCTGGTGGCCGTTTCGCTAGCTGATCTACCCCGAAATTGGTATTGCGCGACGTGACTGTGTGTCGAAACTAACAAACACGAGTTAAATGAAAATCATGACACGCATGTCACGTACAGCATGACTTACGTGCCACGCTCATGGGGCGCTGGTGGCCGTTTCGCTAGCTTGATCTACCCCGAAATTGGTATTGCGCGACGTGACTATGTGGCGAACATACAAACACGAGTTAACATGAAAATCATGACACGCATGTCACGTACAGCATGACTTACGTGCCACGCTCATGGGGCGCTGGTGGCCGTTTCGCTAGCTTGATCTACCCCGAAATTGGTATTGCGCGACGTGACTGTGTGGCGAACATACAAACACGAGTTAACATGAAAATCATGACACGCATGTCACGTACAGCATGACTTGCATGCCACGCTCATGGGGCGCTGGCGGCCGTTTCTCTAGCTTGATCGACCCCGAAGTTGCTATTGCGCTACGTTACTGTGTGACGAACATAATAGGAGTTAACATGAAAACCATGACACGCATTTTCCTCAATGACATACAAGACGATGTATGCAGCTCTTTACTGGCTGCTTCGCATTACATCGATTCCCACAATGCGTGGGATCTGCCAGCTTTTTTGTTGTGCACGGATCTTTCTTCTGTCCTGTCTATTAGTTTTGCTAAACAATCTACAGAATGCTGAAGTCATCTTACTGAATCCCGGATGAAAAATTCGTCAACGCGGAGTGTCACTGGAGCCGACGTTTCGACAAGCGGGTTTGTCTTCAACGCTTCAACAAGAAAACGATTCCGCTTGTAGAAACATCGGCTCCAGCAACACTCCGCGTTTACAAATTTTTCAACCCTAAAGCTTCCATCTGCACCCGTACTTCTGCCTCTTTGGGATTTTAACTGAATCCCGTAAGAGAAGGTTTAACGGTGGCGCCTAAGCTGAGCACAGCGCCACAGAATGCACCGAGGCAATAATGTATTATTGATCATTTGCGGAAGGATACCAGACAGGCAAGACGAAGAAAAGCCAGTTCTGCAACTAACGTCGAAGAAAGCACGCTTTCTTCTACCCTAGCTTCCACCCAAAAGAAGCAGCTGTTGCATTGTGCGGCGTATTGTAGGCGTGCCACCGGACTCGTGATCACATTGGGGCAGCGGAATGCCATAGAAAGGCCTTCTGCCTTTATTGGGACGTAGAGAGAAACGATATCATCCCTACCTGAATGCTTTCCTCGAGTACATGCCGTTAATTCATGTCACCCTGACTGAGCGCACGGTCAATCAAAAAAAAAAAAGAAAAAAAAAACATCGAGTGCATTTAGCTGAGGTAGGCTTTATCTGCTTTAGAGTGCAAGCAAGTACCAGGAGGCGCACTTGCAGTTAACCCGGAATGTATTGAGCAGCGGTGAACTGATTACAGTACATACAACAGCTGCGAACACTTCATCTCCTTCGGCAGCAGCATAATCAAAAGCTTACGAGCTTAGGGATTTTGTACTGATGGGCATTTATTTTTGGAATGTTTAACAGGAGTAGTTGGAATTTCCATGGTGGCACTGGCTTCCTTGTCTCTTATAAAACAAAGCAGAACAATACACAAAGAGAAGGAAGAACGCAACAAAAAAATCCGGCAGATCCCACGCACCATGGGAATCGATGTAATGCGAAACAGCCAGCAAAGAGCTGCATACACCGCCTTGTTTGTCTTTGAGCCAACTGAAATGGCATCTAGTCCACCATACATCGCATGTTTTCCATGCACGCATGCATGCACAATCTGGTATATACAATGCATGACCTGTAATTTATGTTCATCACGCACTCGTGTCATGCCATACCAATTTTGGTATATATCTAGTTAACAAAACGGCCGGAAGCGCACCATGACAGTGTCATGTAAATCATGCCGTGCATGACACGCATAACATGATTCGCATGTTAAGACATGTCATTTATGTTCGTCATGCAGTCACAACGCGCAATACCAATTTTGGTGTATATCAAACGAGCGAAATGGCCGCGAGTGAACTATGAGTATGGCACGTAAATCATGCCGCGAGTGCGCCATGAGCGTGGCATGTAAACCATGGCGTTCATGACATGCATGTTATGACTTTCATGTTACCACGTGTCAGTTATGTTGGTCATACAGAAATGTCTCGTCACACCAGTTTTCGTATATATCCATTTCTTTAAACGGCCGCGAGCGCCACGAGACCATGTCTTGTATATCGTGCCGCACATGACATGCGTGTCATGATTTGCACGTAAGGACCTGTCATTATGTTGGTCATGAACACTTCTCACGCCATACCAATTTCGGTATATGTGAAATTAACGGAACAGCCACGAGAGCCCGAAAGCCATGGAATGTAAATCATGCTGTTGATGACACGCATGTCATGATATTCATGTTATGACCTGTCATTTATGTTCGTAATAAGGTCATGTTATGCGACACTATATTTGGTATATATCCGATTAACGAAACGGCCAGGAGAGTACAAAGTCGTAGGCGGCCAAATAGATAGATAGATAGATAGATAGATAGATAGATAGATAGATAGATAGATAGATAGATAGATAGATAGATAGATAGATAGATAGATAGATAGATAGATAGATAGATAGATAGATATGTGGCGACACAGTGCGCACAAACCTGCGCAGCCTCCGCCTCGTCACTATCTAGGCCGGCGTGACACGGATGCATGCTGCACCACGCCTCAGATAAGGGACAGCGCCACCGCAGCGTCACCGGAGGCTATAAAACCAAGCTGCCAAGCTCGGAAGAGATGATACCGAGCGCAGCGTCGGTATGCTCGCCCCGCTGCTGCTACTTCATTAATAAACAGTTGTTACGTTTCATGTTGGTATGCGTCCTTCCATCGACACGGCATGATAGATAGATAGATAGATAGATAGATAGATAGATAGATAGATAGATAGATAGATAGATAGATAGATAGATAGATAGATAGATAGATAGATAGATAGATAGATAGATAGATAGATAGATAGATAGATAGATAGATAGATAGATAGATAGCCTCAGAGTCGCAGAAGTTCGCTAAGAAATGCTTCGCATTTAATATAACACATGGTTTGACGTCATATATATGTATAACACAATATAAACAGACAGAACATGACACAAAGTGTTTTCGACATGTGTACAATTCGGGAAATACATACGCAGTTTTGTATGAGGCATCAAATAAATTAAATGTTCTATTGCACTTAAAGTAAATAATAAATGTCCTATTGCACTTAAGTAGCAAATTCTTAATGATAATCAGGAAGTGCAACAATTTTTGAACTACGGGCGATCGAGTGTCCGGCCGTGTGCCAAAGCTCATGCTTACTGCCAATTATGAGGACGAGTTAAAAACTACAAGGTCACTTTCCACGTGGGTCATTGTCGTGACTCCATCGAGCACACCGGGTCTCTCGAACTGTCATCTCAGTATAGACTTAATCCATCCACGTAGCTGCACACTGCACCTGATTCTCTCATATTGACTCAATCATATGTGCCACCTCCGGGTTGGGGTGTCTCCGAAAAGCACGCTTATTGCACTGAAATGACAGGCACATCCACCTGTGACTCCTTCGACTGTAGGAGACGACAGAACACGCGCTGTGTTTTTGTGATCGTTTTAAAGCCAAAGCAAGGTTCCACCAGTCATTCTTAGGCCTTCGGCTAACATCCTCGCTTAGGGCATTTTTCTTGTGTGGATCTTTCCGTTCGTTCAGTAAGTCCCCTGTTCATTGCAAGCACTCATTTTGTTGTGTGCCCCAGTCCCCGTTTCTCGCCACACTATTCATTGCTAAATGAAGAAGGCATTGACAAAGCAAGTTTTTCCAGTCTATCTATTGACCATGAGTAACCACTCTTTTTTAGAATTCCTCATTAAAAGCTTTTCTTGATCTAAGGGCCGGGTGCAGCTGATGATCAGTTAAGAGGCAAGGGGGTAGGAAAAAGGGATTGTGAATAAGGATTTTTTTTTTGTAAAATTACATCACCGCTTTTGCTCTCTACGGGTCTGTCGTTCGCACGACCAAATCTACAGTGTTTTCGCGGTGAAGTTGAAGGGACGACACTGAGTAAGCGCGCAGCAAAAAAAGACGAAAATAACAGATAAGCGACATTGCCCCTGTACCGTGCGGTGATGACTTTCGAACCGCAAGAACTCGTCAAGTCGCCGTGCCGGAAAATGTAGTCTGAGAGCATTTGAATACGCTACCGCCGTGAAGGCACGCGGAGCAGACAGCGTGCCACATACACCAATGATGGTGTGGTACGACCCCTCTAGCCTCTCATGTGCTCACCAGCCTCCCTTCAAGTGAATATGCGCCTCACTTGTAGCATCACTCTTCACTTGGTGCATTCGTTCCCAATCATTCCACCTCCGACGTCGCCGCACCTCGAGTTGCTCTTTCTCATATATCTCGTCATCGTTTCCAACCTTCTTAAGGAGAGGAGCCCTCGAGTGGCCATGTTTCAGATGAATACGTTCCTGCACTATATGCTCCCGCGGGGTGCTCCAGTCCAAAAACTCCGGGGTTGCCGAAGGGAAGTGCCTTGGAGAGGCGAACAGAAATTCAAACGAGAAAGCTGCGTCAGAGAGAAAATACTCATCAACGAAGGAAGAGAGAAAGAGAGAGAAAATAAAAGAAGAAAGGTGCATAATACACAAAAGCGAAGGACACTGCGTAGAGAATAAGGCAGAAGTGAAAAGAAAAATAAATTGAGTGAGAGAGAAATAGCATAAAACGCCCGAAGAACCGTTCTTTTCTCAGGCAACCTTCCCGGCAGAAAACACCACAAAAGAAAGACCCGCGATAACCTTAATGACGTTGCTTTTCTTCAATATCTTTTTTTTTCTTTCTTTAAATTACACGTTCTCTTGTTCGTTTGGATCCCCTCATCGTGCGCTTCCGGTGCCGGAGCAGCGCCATAATTTTTATCCCTAAGCCTCTCGTTGTTCTCCTCCTTTTCTCTATCACGTATGCGTATAAGACCTTCCTCGGAGTTTGCGTTTCTTTAGTGAACGCTAAGCGGAGCGTTCCTTTTTGTTTTTTCTCGTAGTTGCACTCCTCTCCTCCTTTTCGCTACTCTCGTTTTTTTATTTTATTTTTGTCCAGACGCCTAGCGTTCGAACATTCGTGTACCATCTAGGCGCTCACTTCCGTACCAACGGCGGTGAATGCGAGCTGCTTGCGCGGATGCATCGCAGCCAGGAAGGCGTCGGCCGCTTTCCTTCGTTCCTTCCTATCCCTCCCACCATTTCCTCTGTCCTCCCGACGCTGCTTCCGAATATTTTGTTCCCGCATCTCGTCCCCCTCTTCTTCCTATGCGTCGTCTCACTTCATCCTTACTCGAATCCAAGGAGCCTTCGTTTGCGTTTTCCACTGTTGTCTTCTTCAAGCGTGCCGCTTGCGCACTTTGCACAGAAGAGGCATCCAGACGACGCCGACGCGACAAACCTGCGCCTCCTTCGGTGGCGTCTTAGTGCGTATTAGTCGGAATCTCAGTATTTTTATGATTTTCCATCTCATCCTCTTAATTTTTTTGCATGTTTACAGTCGCCTGCCACTCTGGGGGATGTCTGCGCTCACTTTCTGCACCTCCTGCTTCGCTAAAACCACGCAGTGCCACAGGAGTGGCATCTGGGCATCTGCCGATAGTAAGAGGGTCTGAGTATACTCACGACAACGTAAGCACGCACGAAAATTCCATGATTAACTAGCAAGCTGGCTCCCGTAAACCCTGCATCCTTGATGGTAAAGTGTGCGGGCGCACGCTCATTTATCAGCCTTTTCGTTTCGCAACACGTCTGCGGCAGCTATTCCACCCCACAATGCATGGTATTACCGGGTGTTTGTTATACATCTGGTGGCTCCACGTGAATGGTCGTTCTTCCCGCACGCGACTACGCTGTTTTTGAAAAGCAGTGGTACTTATTTTCTTGAATGCGGATTGGGTTGGAGCGTGCTGGTGCAGGGTGCATTTTTTCGGGAGAGCATTTCTATCTTTTTTTTGTTCCGATACCTATAGTGTAATTTTTGTTAGGCAAGTTTATATTTTTTTGGGGAAACCGGAATGAATAGCGGCGTTGATTTCACCTCAGAGACCCTTTTTTGTTGACGATGAAGAGCACCCTTATGTAGGTTCTTGAGCGCCATCTTTTTCCCGTGGGTGAAGCGAAACGGAACACGAATGAGGTCCCGGAAGTGATTCGGAATTGCTGCCGGGTCTCGGTACGAAACCTTAAATGGGCACCGTCACTGTCTGCCGCGGATGGAAGCCCGCTGTTACCGACCCGAGGAATGAATTCTTATGGTGACGTTCGCGTACGAACGGCCGCGTTTCCTGCCCAGACGATTTCGCGCGTCCGTTTATGCTTTTTCCGTGCTCCCTTGCACGTCTAGGCTTCGCGATTTCGTTCATCCGTTCTCGTTTACTTCCACGTGCCACTACAGGTGCCCGCCATTTATTGCGCTCGGTATACGGTTGTCGACAAGAACGTACACGAAAGCGTAGGTGAAAGGAGGGCTTTATGTAAATTCACTCCTATAGACTTGAATAAACAATGGGCACTGTTAAATCGCGCAGAAGGTACACGCTCGCTGCTTAATATCACAACGTAAATTATGGAGCCTTACGCTCAAATACCATGGTATTGCTATGAGGCACACCAAAGTGGGTCACTCAGAGTTATTAAATCGAAGCACACCAGTTTTTTCTGCATTTCTTCTCCTCTAAAATGCGGTCGCCGTGACCGGCAATCCAGTCTGCTTGCTTTTTCTTAGCGATGGAACGCCGTCACGTCTCATGCTAGGTGTTCCGGTGTTTTGCCCAGGAATACTTTAGTCCCTTCCATTTTAACTTCATCCCATTTATATGATACCTACTACAAATAACGTCCCTATTCTTTCCTTGGCATTGATTGTATGTCTGTACTAATTAAGGGGGCGCTGAAACACCTTTCTGAGTTATATTGGACTAGTCTCATTATTGACGTATGTCTCATCACGAGTCATATGCCGCGAAAATTTTTCGAATCCGTCAAGTCGGTGGTGTTACCAAATTATAGAAATGACGTTCCGCCGCTTTCTCCCTCTGCTCAACGCCGCCAGCGCGCGGAAAGCTGCGCGGGGCGTGGAGGGAGGGAGAGCGGTGGTGCGAGGAGGTTCCCAAGAGTTACGCCAGCGCCGGCGTAATTTTTTTTTCATTTTTTTCTCTCTGGCGTCTTGGCGCAACCACGTGGTGTGTGGCGCCACTTCCGGTCGGCTTGCGTGGTCGTCGTCGAGCGGAGCCCATCGCACCGTGTATCGCGCGTGCTTGAAAACTGCGAGTCGTTTTGGTAATGTTGGGTGTGCACCTCGAACTGCCGTAGTGTTTTCATCGCTCTGCCGACCATGGCAGCAAGCCTGCGTGCGCGTTTGGAACGAATGACAGCTGAGATGGGTTTCGACCAACACTCCTATGCACCTAGTTAACTACAAAAGAAGCCACAAAACGTCGAAAATCGGAAAACAGCAGAGCGGCAGAAAACAGAGACAGAGCGCAGAGACGTGGCACTAACAACTGGCGTTTATTTCGGAAAAACCTTCCCCCCTGACCGTACGACGCATGCGCAGATGACAAACAAAACCAAACACCCCAAAAAGCACACCCAGCTAATCTAAGCAGATCACCTCTGTGCTAGAAACTCGTTAATAACGTTAATAATAGGATGTCGTTAATAACCTCTGTTGCCGAATATGGGTTTCAACGCCTCAATGTTAAACACAGGAGTGGTGGTGGTTTTCGAGAACACAGAAGCGAAGGAGGTGATCGAGAAAAGAGGGCCCTTGTGGTCATGCCGTATATACATGGCATTTCTCATGGACTGGAAAAGGTTGCGGCCAGGAGCGATGTAAAACTGGTCTGTTCTGCACCGTGCAAACTCGCGGGTCTTTGTAAGAAGGTTGTGCAGCGTGGCACGATGAGCAGCATTTGTGACATAAAACATGTCAAAAAATACTGTGCGTGTAACACATGTGTAGTGTATTGCATCCCTTTAAGTTGTGACAAGTTTTACGTTGGACGGTCGGGTCGATGTGTCAATGTTAGGTTGAGGGAGCATGAAAATCTACCCACGGGCACCGGTGGTAACTTGCCGCTGCACTGCAAGTTGTGTGGTTGTTCGCCTCTGTTTGCTAAGGTGACAATTTTAGGTAAGGCTAAGACGCAGCGAGAACGGGAGATTATTGAGGCATTCCATATTTGGAAACTTGGTCCAGACAAATGCGTTAGTGCGGCTTCTGTTTATCTTACCAGGAAAGAATTTTTGTTTCTAGCACAGAGGTGATCTGCTTAGATTAGCTGTGTGTGCTTTTTGGGGTGTTTGGTTTTGTTTGTCATCTGCGCATGCGTCGTACGGTCAGGGGGGGAGGTTTTTCCGAAATAAACGCCAGTTGTTAGTGCCACGTCTCTGCGCTCTGTCTCTGTTTTCTGCCGCTCTGCTGTTTTCCGATTTTCGACGTTTTGTGGCTTCTTTTGTAGTTAACTAAGTATGTACCAACTTGCCCAACAAGCAACTCTCCTGGACTCCTATGCACCGCCTCGTCGCACTGCCCGCGCTTGAATCGTATTCAACACGGCACAGCTGCGTGCACCCTTCTCCCAGTGGCGGTACTGGATTGACAGCATTTAAGCCGGTGGGTGGGCACTTAGATGCTGTTTGCTCTTCGAATGCGGGCGCACAGCGAGTGCGGGCTGACAACAAAGAACTAAAGACTAGAAGAAAGGATCGGGCGGCATCGGGCCAGCGCGGACCCATCCCCCGGCTGTCTGCAGCTACCTTGAAAATGCGAGTCTGCTTGGTTGCTGGGTCGCGGTTTCTCGGGAACGTGAGACTATGGGGAGGATACGCCGAGGTACGGCTCGATGACATACTGAACAGACAGCGAACGGGACTCTCGCCATACAGCGAACACAGGTATCCTAAACTAGCCGGCGCCACCATGGTTATCGGAGAAATGCAGCACCCCTGCCTCGGTCGGTCGTGAGAACGTGCCGACGATGCAGTATCCAGCTGACGAGGCAACACTCGAACGGCTGCCACTCTCAACGGCAACCGGCGATGGTCAAAAGCACAGAAATATTCACGATTTCGGCACTGCGCATGGTGGAGAAAACGCAACCACGCAACTACGAGCAGACGAGCTGTCGGTGAGACCGGAAGTGCTAATATTAATGTTTGTTTGGTGTTTTAACGGCATAACACAATATAAACATGCATATTATCTACTTCTTGAACTCAAAATTAACAACGAAGGTAATAGTGAGGGTGTTATCGTGATTATAACATCAGCCAATGGTGGAACTGCCGACAATCGCGTCATATATTGCGGACTAATACATCATTTGTCGAGAGAAGAGGGAGCGATTTTCAGCTGACTTTGAGAATTTATTGTAAATTCCAGGCCGCTCGCTTCGCTATAATATTTGGCTCGCGTGTTCTCGGGATCCTCGACTACCGACTGGCAGCGCTTTTTGACCATGCTTTAAAAGTGTTGCAGGGCCCCTTTAAGATCACGTCTAACGAAGAAAAACAAGCCCTTCAAGTCCCCGTCTTTTGCCCTGCAGTACCGGTATTAGGTAATACTCACTAAAGGTCGGTGCCAGAAATTAGAGTATTTCTCTAACAACTCAAGCGCAAGTTGAATTTGCAACATTTCGTTCCCAGATGTATTCACATTCTACATAAAGAAGAAAAGAAAGCATAATAGTTCAAATTTTCATGTTTGTTCACGTAGGAGAATGTGTTAAAAACGACGATGTCAATGCTTTTCCCATCCTTCTTCCTCCTTGTAAAATTTTATTACACGTGTTACCCCGAAGACTTGTTGTCAACTGCTTCACTCTTACATTTGATTATCGTTTTTTTTCTCCCTGTCATTAGTAACCAACAAGAAATCGTTCCTAATGCAGACATTTCCCACTGTTAGGAAATTTCTGCTCATTATTATAACTGTTATAAAAAATTAATATTGTCTGACTCGCACGATTATATATCTGCACAAGAGAACGTAATGATGGAGTCGTTGTAAATCTCAAGGGTCTTGTATTCGCAAGGTAACTCGTCGAATACAGGGCACAATAAAGTAGAATTATCGGACAATCGATACAGCGTCGATACTAAAAATAGTGAAAGGTCAAATTTTGATGCTAGCCTTACCTTCAGGATTAATAGTGACATTGGCTTCCCAATTCCTCTAATTATTTGTGCTGCCTGTCAAACTGTCATGCGAGGACAGGGCCTGAAGACGCTATTGTTTTTGGAAGCTTCAAACGCTTGTGAAAGCCGATAAATCCTTAATTTGTTTATCAAAAAATTTCTGTCTGCACCCTCTTCTCAATCCGAAGTATCTTCTTTGGCGTGCAGCGACAGTGAAAAGTGATAAGATCATGTTCGCAGCCAAAAAGAAGGACATCTGCAACTGACTGCACCACAGTAGAATTTCTTGTAGTGTTGTTCAGGTCTAACTGGTCACTCAAGGATGCGATCTTCAAGACAGATCATTAATGATAGGAAGAAATAGAAGGTGCCCCGAAACACTGCCTTGATGCACGCTGGATAAAAGTCGTCAGGACGCGGATTTAATTTCATTTATTTCTACCCCCCGCGCACGAAAATGTTGCTAGAATGTAAACCACTGAGTAACATTTGAATTACTGAATATTTCATTTATGTTTAGTAAGAGTTTGGGATGCGAGACTATCAAATCCTTTGACAAAGTTTACGAAAATTAGGACGGCTATTTATTGCTTGTGCAAGATGATGGACTGTAAGAACAAGCTGGGTTGCTGTAGATAAAACCCTACGAAAACCATGTTGCACTGGTGATAATAAATTCTAGGTGTTTATATAATTGGAGATATGCTTGCACATTACATGCTCGAGCAGTTTGGAGGAGGCGCTCGCAAGAGACCTGGGCCTGCAGTCGCCCATTTCTGAAGTGTTCCCACTTTTGTGAACTGGAATTATTTTAGCTCGTTTCAGGCTATAGGAAATGTTACCTGGGTAATTGAGATTGAAAGATTTCATAAGATACCTAGTGACCCACTGCGCATCTATATAAAAACTCGTTTGCAATGATGTCGGGACATGAGAATTTCTTGGCATTATTGCGTAAAAGGCACAACACTCCTTCCTCGTTGATTAGCGGATCAGATACTTAAGGGTGATCGGAAGTGTCATAAAAAGATGGAAGTGCACAATCATCTTTGGTGAAGACAGAAGAAAAACAAAAGAATTAAAGTTTTCCGTACGTTCGAGCATAATTCTTTGATTGACAGGATCATTCTGTTTCCCTGAAGGGTTTACATATCTTCACAATTTCTTAGGTGCCTCGGAAAGAAAGCTTTTAAATGTGGCATTAAAAGATATCTAGTTAGATTCCTTGACAAGACGATTTAGATGTGGCCTCAGGTTATGAAGTGAAATGTTGTTCAGGACCATTGGATCACGAGGACAAGGTTTTCTCTTCCTTTTAATACTCCCTTTGACGAAAGTTATGTCTATTTGAAACCCTTAGAGAAAAAACGCGTAATGCAATGTGTTGTAATCTTATAAAAATATTTCCACAGAGCGTCAGTGTTTCATAAATAGGTGTGAAGTTGTCAAACGTCTTTCCAGATACATTCAAAACACTGACATCATTAGCAGCTTAAACATTTAGATAAGTAATGCCCGATTTCTGCCGTAAGTTGCAAGACGACATACTCAGAGACAGAATAACTATTTTGCGTTTGATGGACCTTCTTCAACAAGACAATCAGCCTGTCCCGTGCCCCCGTTGACCCACCACCGCAGGACGACCAGGAAGGTGACCACTTGTTGGGGACTTAAATGCCGATGACTTCGCCGTACGACAGCGAGCTGACCCGGAACTCGAGGGCCTTGTGGAATACATCGAGGTAGAGGCCACCATTGCTACGGAGGTATTCAAGGGAGGACTGGCATCGTTTTTCTTGCGTTACGGCGTTCTCCTAAAGGAGCACTTGTTGCCATTTTGGGCCAACAACCTCCTCGTACTACGTTCAGCTTTACGGCCAATGGTTCTGGAAGCTTTGCATGATGATCCGACGGCTGGAGACCATGAATATTCCCGCACGCTCGTGAGGACTCAAGAAAATTACTAAAAAACTTGCCGAGATTGTCACCGACGGAAGACACCGCCGACTAGGCCAGCCGGACTTCTACAGCCCATCGAGCCACTTCGCCGGCCGTTCCAGCAAATTGGTGTGGACTTACTGGAGCCGTGCCCGAAGTCGAACTCCGGAAACAAATGGATCGTCGTAGCTACAGACTTCCTCATCCGCTACGCCGAGACAAGGGCCCTGCCCCAAAGGCAGTGCCACCGAGGTAGCCAAGTTCTTTGTTGAGAACATCGTCCTGCGTCATGGCCCCCCAGCGGTCCTTATTATCGACAGAGGCGCGGCCTTTACTGCGGACCTAACTCAGCCGATCTTGAGATACAACCAAAGTCACCGCCGGACCACCGCCTACCACCCGCAGACCAATAGCCTCACCGAGCTTCTAAATAAGACCGTTGCCGACACGCTGGCCGTGTGTAGGTCTGGATGCCGATACGCCGACGGGGACTTAGCGGAAGCTCCTTCGGCGATACTACGGGCCATACAAGGTGATTTCACGTCCCGCTCTCTAGACTACGCGGTTATTCCGGACAGCATTAAGAACTCTCCACGGCGCCATGCACGACCTGAAGTTGTCCATGCCATCTGCCTTAAGCCGTTTTATGCGCACTAGGGAACCTGAGGACTGTACTCTTTCCATCATTATTGTACTTTCTTCTTTGTACTTATTGCTTATAGTACGTTATTGCTTTAGTATTGTACTTCCTTTTTCTGTTAAAGCATCGAGACGATGCCTTTTCAGGGGGGAGGGGGCAATGCCACACGGGCTCCCTTATTTATATGTTTTATTTCACCGACCCATTGCACGGGTAGCTAATGCGTTGTGCAAACCACTCCAGAATGTCTGGGAACGTTTCAGATTATTTTAGGATCTTCTGTTAGGCTTGAGTGCGCAAGCGCGAACATCTGAGTTCGTTCTCGAACTGACGCAGCCATCAGCGATAAGGCTCGAATGTTCGATGCCACGTGCAAAATGCCGACGCGCCTCGCCGCGGGTCAGGTTATCGACGGCCGACGCTCTGTTCACCGCTCTCAGTGTACAGTGTGTATTGCTTCTACATTTAGTTTCCATTTCTCGGGCACAGGTTCGCCGAAATAAAACTGCGGACTGCTGCTTTCTTCAACGTCACAACCACGCGACAATATGCATGGTGCCTCGGCTTATATATGCATATTGTGTTGGCTAGGGCTTCAAGAGTCCAACCGGACAGCTCGTAATGTCGCAACGCCGTCTCGAAAGGTTCTCCGTCGATTGTATTTGTCATCAGCAGATGTTTTGCTGGTTCTGCATCCATAGTAAGCGAAACGGTTCACCTTGCGCAAGGCTGACTGTATTTGGCTATTTTTTTCACGGCGACGACGTTCCCAGTTACCTTCGTGGAACAGAAAGTTTTCTTTTTCACCATAATCTGTGCTGACTGACGACATATGAAAAAAATGAAAAAAAAATCGGTGACAAGTGCATTACAAAACAATCCGAGGTGCAGACTGGTGAACTCTGTAATTCAGTTTCTCATGGAAATGTAGCAGGGTGGGTTACATACACGTGTCAGTTGCACAATGGCGTTGGTGGAGTGCGGCATATAGAGTAAGCGTTTATTTTAAAGTTCACTGTCGAAGGGCTTTTTTTTCATCGTCCAAGCAAAGAGGATCCGTTAGTCCAGGAAGCCATTGGCGATCTCCATTTCTTGTGCTTGGGTCACCACGTAGTGCTAATCTGGCAGATTTCGAGCCGTGAGCGAAGGCTCTTACAATCTTTCCCGTTCATTGTCTACTGAATATTGTGTTCCGTATCGTCTGCCTGGCTAGATAGCTTGCTTAGAGCCTATACGCTTTAGTTGGCACGAAACGTTTCTTAAAACATAGGTCATGTACTTATTATTTGCATTAAGAATTTACAGTTATAGATACTTTTCTCTCATCTCGTCCTTATTTTTTCCTTGTTTAAAACTTGAATGTTAGTTTCATGCTAAAATAGGCTTCAGTGAATGCGCAGAGAAAGAGAGGGAGGATAGAGAGAGATAGAGATAGTATGAATGTAGTAAACGAACAGAGAATAACTAGACTTTTTACAGTTTGCTACTCTGCATGGTGAGAAAGGAATGGGAGAGCAAACTCTACAGAATGAGAAGCCATAAGTTTAGTCTGGATGATTTACCGATGCAAATGTGAAGAGACAATTTACCCCATCCTGTGTCATTGTTCCTGCATTGACAAACGCCAGTGTGCTTCGGCTTGATGATCGACCTTTTATGCACGACAAGGTCTTCAGAGCTTGGCCTTGCCAATTATAAATCCAGACAATCATGACAGCTCTTCTGAAATCCCTAATGCCTACGGCCTTTAGTGCCCGACTGTAGCTGCGCAGCACTATGAAAAGTATCGAGAAGTATGTGTCCTAACAGTATGTCGTATACCAGACCACACCCACCTTCAAGCAAACGCAAGTCCGCTCACTCATAATGTGCCAACAGATAATAATACCCCCTCTCCCCCTTTTTCTGTGAGCTCCATACATGGTTAAACTCGAGGCGTTAGCAGAAGAGGAATTAGAGAGCGAAATGACATTTGAGTTAGACACTCATGTAATGCTAATTGTGATGTGTTAAATGATTTTGAAGATATTTCTGTAGAACACCACATGTTGCATCTAAAAACAACGAGAACACGTAGTATATAGTTTCGGCGTAGGCGTATTATTAGTGTTATTATTCAATTTTGGCACCAACTGTGTATTCATAGGATTGTGGGTGCTGTGCGACATGTTTATCAAAGAAGCACGTACAGCCGCACTCCCTGGCATTCTTTCTGTGTGTCATTGTTTTTGCATCATCTATATACTCCGCGACGAATTATAAGGAACTGTTCTAGTTGCACCTGTGATTGATCAGTGTTATATTTAATAAATATTTAAATAAATAAATAAATAAATAAATAAATAATAAATAAAAAGTTCTATTGTCTATTGTCGGTCGGAGGTACCTGCGATACATTAGTGGTGCAGGCTCTTCTCACATTCTGTCGGTCGGAGGTCTGCTCGTCAAACATTTTTGTTCGCTGTTCATAGTTAAGCTTATCTCGCTTGCTTTTGTGCTAATCTCCCTGTTAATGTTATAAATAGTGGATCCACGCATACGTAACACACATAAAAGAAAGACCTGGGATTGACTTCTCAATATAATAGGAGAAAGAAGGTACCGATCAAAGAGGCATGGCACCGCTAAACAGAATACCCCACGCATAATAAGGGCCCTTCAGACGACCTTTGAAGACTATACTTAAAATTTAAGGACACCTTTCTGAACGTCGTATCAAGTCCAAATTAGATATTTTTGGAAATATGTAACGACTGAACGTAACGAAACGTAGTTCCGGTTGGTAATAATGGCTCATCACAGTTTTAGGTATATCTTGTTGTTACGACATCGTCGTTTACGAGAACATATGAGTTCTCGTTTTTATATGCGTCAAGTCTGTGTAAGGTCATGTTGGCCGGATCTGGCGGTGTTTTTAGGCGGCACAGAATGGCTGCTACTTAACCATAACAATTCAGTAACCAACTGCTCAAGCTTACCACTGTAGCGTGCTCAAGCCAAGCGCGAAGTTGCACATGCTTGCTATTAACGAGCGTTGCTTTGTATCCCTTTTACATCGCTCCAAAGGTGTACCTCTTTTTGTTTTTGTACCTCACTGCCATCTGCGCGCACCACGGTGCTTATTTTTGCATTCTAGACAAAGAAACAATTAAAAAGGGTACATGGCGTTGAGTCAAGTTCCAGTGTACGTACACCTTGCGTACCCATAGTTGCGGAGGTGCTCCGTACTCGCGCGTTTTGGAGCGCTACGATATACGACGTTCTGTTGCGTGTACCGCTGTCGTGTGTGCACGAAATAGGGCCTCATTGTCGCGTAGGAAGCGCGAACGGGGGTTACAACAGGAGATTTCAAAACATTCGCACAGCTGCTACTCGGAGCAACGCAGTCGCCCCTTCGCCCCCTTTTGTCCTCGGTGCCGTGCCCTTACTGGAAACTCGAAAAGCTTCGCGGTGTTCGCACTATACTCGTTAGCAGCTGCGCGCCACCTCTCCTTGTATCGTTCGCCGCTTCTCATTAATTAAAAACGCTGGCTGTCATTGAAGCTGCCTCGCACCTTCCAACTAGCACTCTCTTTTAATAAAGGTCTACTTTGAAAACTTCGTCGCCACTGTTGGACGATCTTTGATGTGCTAAAGGAAAAAAAAAGAATACTAAGCCACAAGCGTAGCAGTGCATTCATCCAGTCATAAAAGCAGACGTGAACACGTCAGAAAGCATTATTATCGATGTTTTTGGCAAATTCTTAGCTTTAGAACGATCATTGACTCTTTAATAATTCTCTAAAGGGTTCTGCTTCTCTCGCCCATCTAAGTAGAATTTCTTCCATCCTAACAACCAGAGGAGGGGGAGTAAGGGATCAAGTCAGGCGATTCACTGGCATTGCAGGCGCTTGTGATGACGTATTGAGACAGAACACCTATCTCCACCGGCGTTTGCCCTTCACATGGATGTTCGTGTGTTCTTTTTTTTCGTTCGTTTGTTTATTTCGACGCAAAGCAGAGAATTGTGCAGGAGTCGCTTCCATTTAGTCAATTAGAACTGGAAAACGCGGCACGAGTCTCTGCAGAGCTCTGTAGAGAGAGGCCACGTCGCTCGAAGATCCTGAAACTCGAACCGTGGCCGAAAAACGACGCTCGTCTTATGGCGGCGCTCTCAACGTGGCGGCGCCGCGGTGTCTTTGAAGCGGTGCGCGTTTGGACAAAGGAACTGGACTTAACGAGAAAGAATATTTCGAGGAGGAAAGAAGAGGCGGTGAAGTGGCGAGAGAGGACGACGACTTTCGCGAGGCGGCGCTGTGAGGCACACAGCAGTGACTCCCGAATGCGATATTAGATTTCCCCGATGTAGACAATGGCGACAAATGACCGTGTCTGGCGGAAGTCGGGCGCCTTCTTTGTCGTCGTCGCAGCACGAATGTCGGCGAGCGGTGACGCACTCAGAGGTATACGACCGTCATATATCTCTCGCGTGGCTGGCTTCGCACAATCTGAGAGTAACTCCGTGGAAGAAAAACATTTGTCTCGAAGAATGGGCGACGGACTCGGGAGTTTTGCTTCTCTTCAGCGCCGCAAAGAGCAGCGACGATTGAAGGAGGCAAAGAACCTTTCTTACCGTGCCGAGTTATTTCATCGGCGGAAGTGATTGCGTCTTCAACGTATGTGCACCCTCGCAGAAGTCAATGAGGGCAAGAAAGCAGGGTTGGAAGGCTACTTTGGGTCAGTCACGCCAGGAATAGAGTCGCGCTGTCTGATGTGTCTTCGGTACGTTTCTTTCCTTATCATTTTTTATGCCTTTTGCTCGCTCACACGACTGCGCAAGACAGAAAAGCCAGCCTAGGACGAAGCGCTCCTTTCGGATCACCATGTAGCCATCCAGTTGTGCTGGCAGGCCACCCAAGGCGAGAGGTTTGCTCGACTTTTCAAGAGCTAAGCTATCTTTGCCGGCCGTAGAAACTTTGGTGTTTACAAATGTGTACAAAAAGCTATCATCATCATAAACGGGTATGTGCAGCAGAAAGTGGGCAAATTCCACAACTCACCGCTGATCCAGTAAAAATTAAGGAGGAACAGAAGGTCGGGAAACACCAATTAAGATTTTTACACAGAGATAACGAGTAATTGAGAAATGCTTTAATAAACCGTTGGGATTAACCCAGCGATAAACGGCCCGGCCGCCCGCTTCAGCTTCAAGCTTCAGCGGTAGGTACAACGAAATAATACTAGGGAATGGCAAAGGCAACGGCGGCTGCAAGAAGACCCCGATGCGATGGAAGCCGTATGCGAACGACGATGTGCTCGTAGATCTATGGGAGGGGCGACGCTCGGTTACTGCGCCAGTTTATGTCTCTGGAGTTTCGACATCCGTGTCGTGTGTATGTGACTGTCTGTGCTTCACCTCGAACATCTCAGCACTGAGAAGCTACCTAGAAACAACCTAGCATCATCCAGCCAAAGCCAAGCAAAACCTAGACGCAACCTGGAAACAACCTAGCATCACCTAGCTAAAGCCTAGCAACAACCGAGAAGCAATCATATCAGACTTCAGAATTGCCCAGCTTGCATGTTTCGGGCCTTGCGCGTTTTAGTGCAAGCTTCGCCATGTTTTGTAATTGGATTTCCGTACCTCTTAATTTTTTTCTCGTGCTTCTCTTGACGATAAGGTATTGACCAAGCTAACAACAAATGTGCTGGAGGATTCATGAACGTTTGGGAATACTTTCAACACTGGCATGAATAGAGCAATAAATTTTTATAAACTTTTTATTTTCGACAGTTTAGACGAGCCTTTAAGACCAATAAGTTGTCACCTGAGGCGTTTCTACTGAATATGAGAGAGAACAACGTAGCCAGGAAGAAAATAGTCGTAAAAACTAGAGAAGTAATACAGAACTACAAAATATAATAGGAGAACGCGTGCACAAGAAATTAACCCTACTTTCTACTGTACAGAAGCATGTGTGGACGAATAATTCTGCGTCCTCTTCTCAGATTCACGCGCTTAAACGTTCGAGCTTTGCACATCTTACGGTACCTTTTTGCGACACTAGCGAAAAAATACCCGACACAACCACTCTGCATGGTTACGATAAAACCTGATAAAGAGGTTTCTGAAAACACGCTAACTGTCGAAGAGATTTCGCACGTTTGCCGAGCTTTTTCTTATGAAGTTTCGTCCGCAGTAGCGCTGGCTAGTGCTGCAGGCTTCCGAATGCGAAGCGCACTTTCCAAACTTCGTTCTGTCTTCGGTGGTAATGGCGGTGACTCTCACGGCAAGCAATAGCTCGGTCTCTCACTCTCTCAGCTATCTAAACACACACACAAACGTGTGTGTGTGTGTGTGTGTGTGTGTGTGTGTGTGTGTGTGTGTGTGTGTGTGTGTGTGTGTGTGTGTGTGTGTGTGTGTGTGTGTGTGTAGAAGGTTGAAACTTTCCAAATGCTCACCTTGTATTTGTAATGAAGCCTTGACTCAGATAAGTCCTAGCTGTTTCACTGTGGAATATTGTGCATAGTGTCCTGGGTGGTTCCCATGGTTCTGTCGTGCATAACAATAGCAAACAATTGTGTGAACATGGACGCTGCATGCACTTGGCAAACAAGTCACAGTATCGCCGCAACGGCGAAGCAATGAAAGCGATATCGACAAACTGGAATGTAACGCGAAGAACGGAAAACCGCTCGAAATTTCCAGCTCGTCGCTCAAGCGCAAAGAACGCACGAAAAGAACACACACACAACGAGCGCGAACTATCAAGTGTCACAGCTAGAGACTTGAAGTGCACTGCTCAAACATAAAAAAGGACGCACGAAACGAACGCACCGTTATACAGAGGATGAGCGCGAACTAGCGACTGTCACAGTTGTTAATTCTTTCTGTTTGAACAGCATGCTCCTTTCGCAAACGCAGCCGCTGCAGCGAGCATTGTGAGCTTCGTGCGCTCTGTAACTTCAGCGCGCACATCGCGGCGAAAGCAGAAGACATACTAACCACCCCCCTCACGAGATAAGCGCGCGCGCTGGCGTACACGCGCGGTAGGGCAAAGTGCACCTCGCTGGCGAGGCAGGAAAAGCGCGCGCATCGCAACGAGCGGGGCGACAACCTTTAAAGAGCGCCCCTAGCACCCTTCGCGTCATCTCTCTGGTGACCAAAAAAGCACGTTGAAGTAAACGGTTTATATAAAGAGCTCGATGGTTACATGCTGAAAGACTTACTCTTCGTGGCCTAGCCGTCTAAAGCTGCGCGCTGCGGAGATAGAGGTCGCCCGTTCTATTCCGCGCTTCGGAAAGGAATTTTTCTGAATTATATTTCTGTGGGTTATATACATATATATATATATATATATATATATATATATATATATATATATATATATATATATATATATATATATATATATATATATATATACGGGACATTACGGCAACGGCGACGGCAAGAACCAGCTGAGACTGCCCATATATTTGCTATCCCAGTAATAGAGACCAATACGGCCTTTATTCGCAGAGCCGCATAAGACCAGATTTGTCGGCGTGCATTGGCTTTGAAACAGATCAAAAAACGCCAGGCTTGCGCTGAAACCCCAGCACTGTCACAGCGAAAGATGGAAGAGCGGCGTTTCTAGTGCCCATTGCAAACGCTCGTGGGGCTAATAATACAAGTATACTAGCAAGGTACCCACTACACCATAAATCGCAATTTTTGTGAAGTTGGGAAGCACTTACTGTGCCATTATTCGTCATTCTGCGGAGAAGCGAGGCACCAGCTACACGTCTGTAAGGCATTATGTGCACTTTGTTGACGCGACGACTGATGGCAATGAAGAATTATGGCTCAGCCCTTTGTAATAGGTTGGAAGCTTTAACCGGCCCACCAGTTATGTAATGTGCATTGGGTGACGCCCGGTCGCTATTTCCCTCTCCCGCCATGCTGTATAACATACGTTGACGTGGGAGAGAGGCGGGGCGAAGAACTTTATTGCGACCCCGAGAAAATAGATCATGCGCTTATGGGCTCCCTTGGCAACCAATACAAGCTTGCGAGGAACCCACTACGCTATAAATCATTGTAAGTTGTCAGAAGTAGGAAAGCAGGCACTGTGGCATTTTGCGTCCTTCTACGGACAGCCGTGGTACCTGCTAAACGCATGTAAGGCATTATGCGCACTTTGTTGATGCTGTGCCTGATTACGGTGAAGAATTATGGCAGAGCCCTTGGTAATGGGTTGGAAGCATTCAACAACCTACTCGTTGCGCAATTCGCATTGTGTGACGCCTGGTTACAGAATTCGCGTTGTGCGACGCTTGGTGCTTATTTTACTCTTCTACCGCGCTATATTGCATATGTTAATGTGGTTCCTTCCCGACATGAAGCCTGTATAGGACCTTTTTGCAAAGCAGTTACAAAGTTACACACATTTGTAATAAATACCATGAAAGAAAAAAAAAAGCACCGGCATGGCTCAGAGGTTGAATACTGGGCTCCCATGCAGAGGGCCCAGGTTCAAACCCCGTTCCATCCTGGAATTTTTTTCTTATTACGTTTTTTTTTTCTTATTTCGAGCGATAGTGGTTACGGACACCGGCGGCGGCGGCGGCAGCGGCGGCGGCGGACAACTACGGCACCAAAAACGGCCGCTGAAATGATCTCATAACAGCTTTCGCTGTAGAAAAGAATCCTCGGAATTGCTCCTGCCCGCTTGTGCGAAGCCTCTGTTATTATATTTCTCCCCAGCGGCGCAGAGAGCCCCGCAGTGTCTCGCCACGTGGCGTGTGCGCTCGCCTTTGGAATCCGCCACCCTTTTAGAAAACACGCCTATCCAATCTTTGTCCGCTATATTGGTAAGCAGGCCCTCCCCTAACACATCAAACTGCGATGTCTCATCGCCGTCTCATATGCGGCTGCAATACCTCTCGTTTCCCAGCGAAAACATCTGCTTCAATTGACTACTTTGCTAAAGGAAGCGAAATCGAGTGACTGTACACAGCGATTTCGGTCTCGGTGCCGTTCAGCTGGCTCCTGATGTCTTCGTAAATTTTAGGAAGGAGAAATAAAAGGAATAAATTCATCTGACGAAAAAAATATAATAATAACCTACTCTAAAGCGTACATTATTTAGTTCTCTTGTTTGCCGTGACTGTTTAATACCGCTCATTGTTGTAAACACATTGATTATATTTTTCAACTGTCCCCACCTTCGGGAACATTCCAGTTGGTATTGCACTGGCTTCAGTATCGACCAAGTGTAGTTAGCTAATTTCTGGGGTGTTACGTGCCGAAACCACGACTTGATTATGAGGAGCGCCGCAGAGGTGGTCTCCAGGTGGATTGTGACCACGTAGATGTTTACAGCGGAGTTTTCGTGGTGCTGTTAGTGGTCGACACAAAACTATCAGCATCATGTACAGTCACGCGCTCTTCTTCGTCCTCTTCTTCGTCTTCTGTTTCGCTCCCACTCGTACGTGCGTCGATTTGTCCAGCATGGGATGTAATAACTCTGATGACCGAGTGTACGGGTACAGAGAGAAAGAAAGAGGAAAAGAGAGAGAAAGAGAGAAATTCTTGGCTAAACAAAATGTCTTGGTGAGGCGAGATTCGAACGCGCGTACCTGCCATCCGAAGGCGAGCGCCGTAACCGCTCGGCTATCCAGGCACGCTGCCAGAGCATAGCATAGCTTTGTATAGTATAATATAGCAAGGGGGTAGGAAATGGAAGTTAGGGTGAGGAGGAGAGATGTTAGGGTCTGGAGGTAAAAAAGGAGGGGAGAGAGTAAAGCGTAGCATAAAAACAAAGAGAAAGAAAGAAAAGAGAGAGAAAGAAAAACATGGCTGATCCCTCCGTCATAGGAATCGGTATAACACGAAAGTGAAACGTGTCTTCACAGAAGTAGTGCTTATTGTGTAGTGATATATGAGAGCTTGTACAATGTCTATTCTTGTTTGGCAGCTACAGCACCGTTTTGACGTGGATGCACCCATGTTGACGGCATGTTTCTATCGCGACAACTAACGCCCATGATCATGATTAAACCGTTGTGGTAGCTGACGTTGTGAGCATATATTTAAACACAGCAAATCGTGAATCCCGCGTAAGGATGACATCAACAAGCTCATAATCAACATTGCTACCCGGTAGGCACTTCTTCAAAGCGTCGTCAATTAAGGAGAGAAACGGCACAGTGTGCTCTTTCTAGCAATGGGTGACCGAGACCTTCGCTCATGCATACACTACCACACACTACGCTTCACCAACACGGGAGGTAGATTTTCGTAGCCTGAGCCGCAAACGCGTGTGTCCCGCTGTGCTCTCTCTCGCAGGCGCTAGTCTCGCTCCACCAAGGAACGACATTCGCCCTTCGAAATCGCGTCCTTTCTGCAACGCGTATTGCAGCAGTTTTGTTAGTCGGTGCTCTCGCAATCGAAGCAGTCGGCGGCGGAGAAATCCCGTTGGTGCACGTGGAAGCTGCACTGCTCCGATGAGCCAACGCACGCTAATACGAAGCGAAAGGCAAAGAAAGAACGTAACCAACGTAACTGCGTCAAGGGTGCCTTGGCGACGCCAGCGCGGTCAGTGTACCTCGCTGGTATCGAGACACTGTAACCATGACCTCCGATATCGCGCGCAATCTCGGAGTAAGCGCTAGTAAGTGTCGATCGTGAAGCAGTACTTCTTTTCACCTCTCACAGACGGCAGCACCGCCCCGCTCCGCGCCGCCTACCTACACCGCCAACAGGGAGCACCGTGCGAAAGAGAATGTGTGAAAGATATAAGGCGGGTTCGCGCCGTGTCCAGCTCTGCCGACTTAGCTTAGTCGGTAGGGCGTCGGGCGTTTGCCGTCGCGGCCGCAAGATCGTGGGTTCGATTCCCAGTGGGGGATCTTTTTCTTGGTTTTTTTTCTTTCTCGCCCGTTGGCGTCCATTTTATCAACGTCATATCCGTGACGGATGTACTTGGTGGACCCCGGCATAAAACACTTTCGTGTTAAAAGAAGGAAGAGACAAGGAGAAGTAAAGTGAGAAAGAAAGAGAGAGAGAGAAACATGGAAAGAGCGAGAAAGAGAACGATATGCATAAAGAGAGAAAGACAGAAACAGGAATAGACAAATAAGACATATAAAACAGACAAATCAGATAAAAAGAAAGAGCGGAAGAAAGACAAATAAAGAGAACTAAAGAACGCCGCCCAGACCCGCGCTTTCTACAGGCTTGGCACCACTAATGCGAAGCTGCCTTAATTTTGTTTTAATGAGTACTTAAGTGTAAGTGTACACGACAAGGTGGCTGCTCGGAATGATTGGCACAACACACTCTACAAGGAAAGACTTTTTTTATTGCGCCGAATGCTTGAAGAAAACAAAGATCAAGATAGGACAGAGTACTCTCTCCTTTCTCGGCACTAATTTCTATGCGCAAATAGACCGTCGGGCACACTATCTAGTTGATATTCCGAATAAATTCATTAAGGTTCACCGCTGTTTGAACGCGCTGCAGACAATCGCGGATGGGTTTCTGTATAGTTTCTTTTCCCTGTCATTTAATGCTTTCGTACTCTCGTCGGCTTTAAGCCAAATGTCCCGGTTCAACGTGTTCTCGCGCGAATGCGCTTCGCCGCGAATACGATGATTATCTTGTGTCTTGTACGCTATCTCGTTTACCTTCTCTAGCGAAGGATAGCATACCGTATGTTGCGACCTGGTTAACCGCATTGCATTTCACATTTATGCGTATGCCTCGCTGTGTTTCCCAAATGCGCGTTAGTCAACCATTCTTAGACTTGCGAACATGATTTCCTATTCCCTGTCATTTAGTTGTCCCACCCTCTTTCACATTTATTACGCAAAACGACTATCGCGTCTCTCAAACGTCTTAGTTCACCGGCAGCGTCACATAGCCCGGCTTGCTCTCTAGCCAGGCATGCCGTCTTCTCAGGCTGCCATCCTCTCAGCAGGAACGCCTTCATCGATCGGCGCTCAGCCAAGCGCGCACATATTTGCAGCCCCGGTGCCGGATGGCTGGGCTACCTTGATCCAAGCCTGCAGCAAGATATTCGCTCCTCGTGAAGGCTTTATGGAAATACATGCACAGTTCTTGTTTTGCTTTGTTTTCAGCGTAAGCTGTTTTATGCTGCTAGTCCTTTTGTTTTACGTGAAGCCCTGGACTTTCGTAAATATTTGAATGGCGCTCTCATTATCGCTCGTGGTACCCAATTTACATAACAGAGCACATTCGAGAGCAGGTCGGAGTGCGGTGGCGGCTTTACCATTGCATTTTAGGCTACATACATCGAAGGAAGTGTCGATATTTCGGGCTGCCGTCACTGTTAGCCCACAATCCCTTATTTATGCTCCTTGAATTATTAATACCTTTGGCGCATTTGCGTTTCCGGGTAGCTGATGCCCAAGCCCCCAACCTTCGTCCCTCTGAAGTAGGATGTTTATATAGAGACATTAATATAATAAATAGCAAGAGTAGACAAAGGTTAGCTACCAGTGAGGCTGCGTAGGTAGCGTTCAAAGGAATGATGACTGTGTTCATCAGTGGTTTTTGCGGTTCCCAGATGTTACTAAAAGCTTTAGCTCCCTACGAAGCTTTTATGACAATATTAAAAAGCGGACTTCACTTGTCATCACGATGCTTGATATCTCGTACAGAATATTCTTCAGGAGAGAGGAGGCGTCAAAGGGAAAGGTGAGAGTGGTATATTTCACTTAAAGGCACAGAGTAAGCCTTATACGTCCCATGCACTTTTGGCCATCTTGAGGTACCGTTTTCTCAATGCCTAAAAAGGGCATCCACATAATTCATATATCATTTGTTTCCAAACTTTCCGTTCTTTTACCTGAAGCAGGCTTATTTAAATCTGACCAATGTAAAACTTTTGCTGAATTTTTTACCACTAGGACCTAAACTTTGAGTCAATTTGCATCTTTGAAAATTTGTAACAATAAATCTGTAAAGTGTATTACTTCACTTCTGCTTCAGTAATTGTATGCAATAATGTGGAAAGAAGAAAAAGTAATGAACTGGTTATTTTGGAATACAGAAGAAATAATGGTACCTAAGTGATAAAAAACGTGGTTTTGAGTTAATCGAGTTTATAGTGAGAAAACAGCTGAAAAGCGAACATACTTTGCCTCAAACACAGTTCCACAATTTTATTGACTAGCTACAAGCTTGGTAATGGTTGCCAAAGTCAATATTTCGCTTTCGAGCTTGTATTGCTTGCCTTGCTTCTTTTGTGAGCTGTCATGCAGTTCTCTCCGTAATGTATCGTCCATTGTCGTGAACTTTTCCCAGCAAATAGACTGTATTTTGGCCAAGCTTCAATTCTAATTCTTTCAGAATTTTGGCTTGTGCGATAATGCCATCATTAAACAAAAGAACAACATCTAATGTCGCAATCCTTAAAACTCTGAAGCCTAAACAAAGACAGCAAGGACTCTGCGACACAATTCCCATTAGCTCAACACTTGCAGCGCGCAGTTTGCACGCGCCATTTGGTCTAATTGCATGAAAAACAATATTCATGTCCAATAGATCATACCCGTTGTCACCTTGCACGCGATTCGCCTCCAAGAACGCTGAAAAGGCTGAGGGGTTCAACGATGAAGAGATTGCTGGTTCAGCGTTCGGCACCTCAGTACGTCACCGGCATTTCTTCGCATTTACAAGAGAGCTGTGTTGTTTGGCACAATATTTACACTTGCTGAAGACTTTCGTTACCCTCAGCATCTCAACTTATCGACAGGCACGACAGACACAAGGTGTAATGAAGCTAGGAGCTCAAAGTGTTCGAATAGACGCGCGCCGAAGAACAAGTGCAAATAAAAAGGCGCACGGCGTCATAGGACTGCCTTAGAAGTAACCTGACAATTGCTTATACACAGCTAACTCGATACAAGCATTTTGGCTTTCGTACACGAAGTTTTTGTTTAGAAAAATGGACCGTAAGCAGGAAGCCCATACGAGGGGCTTGTCCGGGGCTGCGCCCCTTGTTTCCGGAAAAACTGCTTTTCAGCCACAAAAAATACTTTTTAAGAAAAGCACAAGCATGGAAAATATGCACAAAGGTTCACACTTCCCTGCGCCCTTAAGCTCTTCTTTCTTTTAACATATTTCGGTTGTCCACATGATAGTTCTAATGCACCTGGTAAGTTTGCACCTCGAAAGAATGCACCTGGAAAGAATACATTTACGCTCGGAGGTTCATTGATGTGAATGCCCATTAGGCTGAAAATATAACCGCTCCCAGTCAACAAGAATGTCGCAGTGGCGTTGCTAGGGCGGAGCAACGAATGCAATAACAACATAATGGAAGGTCACATGACGAACAGCAATCCGATTCAAACTTGCAGCACTCTGCTCAAGAACAAAGGATGCATGAAAAGAACACACGCAGGGCGGGCGCGAACTAAGAACTGTCACAGCTGGACATTTGTGGAGTGCTCCTCAAATACAAAACCGGACACATGAAACGAACGCACAAGTACATACAGGACGAGAGCGAATTGACGACAAAGTTGTTACTTCCTCAAGGCCCCTACTTTGGCTCTTCCAGCTAGCAGCTCACTCATTTCGCATGACGGCGACGACAGAATGTCCACCGATAGTGTCCATATAATTGGAATCGCAATAAAAAGCCATTTCCTCTCCACATGAACTTGTAGAGTGGTTTCGTAACGTTCACGTTCTCTCGAGTTTTCAAGTGTGGTCTCGACGAAAGTAGGGAGCACAAAAGCGCTGCCTTGGTCTTCTGCGGCTTCGAGTGGCGCGAGTGAGCATCCACATACGAGTATAGCCGCGTGACAGCCAATGCGGGACGTCGCTCCAAGCAAAGATGCCGATTCATCGCCCCGCTGGACCCTGACGAGATCGCCAACGGCATCGCGGGACAGGCTGCGCTCATACTCACGGACCGCTTGCTTGTTTCCAGCAGCGCAGGGCGAAACGAAGGACAGAGAGATGGGCGTCAGAGGCGTTCTGAGATTGGGACACCCGATCAACGCAGGCGGCCTCCGAATCCGCATTCGTTTTCTCTCCAGCGAGCTGCTGCGTCCGCTTCGTCGAGCGCATCTCTGCGTCGCTGGCTGCTATCGCGAAGGTCTGCGTCGAAAGCTCCGAACCCCCGTATCAATGCGTCAAGCGCCTTTGGGCTGCTGTGGAATTTATTTCGTGGTGTGATTGTTTTCATTACTTTACATCTTTCGTGGCTGCGTTTGTTATGGCTTGTACTGTAATTCCTAGCTCGATCTTTTTTTTAATCTCCATTTTAGTTGTATTTGGTGCCTTTATCGTTTCGATATCTCTTCCAGCTCAAACAGGGAGCTCGACGTGTATCATCGCCGATGGTGGAAGGAAATAGGCACGCCTTTTCAACTTGCTTTTGAAGGCCAGGTCATTTCCAAGCTGACAGGTAAAGAACGCGAGAAAGCCGTGTAACGTACCAGAGGACACTTTTACTTGTCAATTTCGAGATCTCTGGAATCTGCTTCAGAAGGAAGATTGCCGTACTTTTATAATATGTAGTGCAAGTTTCTTTTTTCATTTTTCACGTGCGTCTTTCTTTCCAGTACATCAATTTTTCAGCTATCGTTCGAGCTTAGCCGTAGAAGCTTATTTGAAATTCAATTACTTACGGTGAAGAAAAAATGAACTGCCAAACTATTTATTCTAGTCGTGCTGCGCCTATAGATAGAACAATCAGCTAGCTGTCAGTGTCGTTCAGTGTCTTCCATACGCACTAGTATGCTTCACGTTGTGCCCATTAACTCAAGCCAGATTAAGCTGTCAGGTTTTGTACGCTTCGTAAAATGCGGTGTCAGATGAACACATTGGAATACAACCAACCCTCATTCGGAAAAGGATAAAAATATAAAGAGGTCAAGACAAACTGTTTATCGAAAACTCAGCCGCAGTTTTATGGAAGTATTTTTTATATATATAAATAAAGCTAATAGGGGTATGCGAAATGTGATATGTCCATTATTTCTGGGGTCCCTTTCGTGCCCTTTCTGTGTCCTGCACGTTGTTCCCTCAATTTCCGTCTGCGTGCATCAACCGTAGCAAACAGTGCTTGTTTCGTGTGCTCGGCGCGTATGAAATGACAGCGTCGTAGTGTGGCAGCTACTGGCAATAAGTGTACTCACAAGTGATTATGAGCACATGTATACGGAGTTACATTATACCGCGTTACCAGGGTTTGTTACCACATCTATGTCTATAACTAAGTGTGGCCTAGGCGCGTATTTTTTTCGTGGCCTATGGGCACTGAAATCGAGGCTATCTTGTTCTACTTAACTACGTTTTCTCTAAAAATAAGTTGTTTCTCATTAAAGACGCAGAGCCTGCTATGAGGAAGCTCAGCTGCAGCAAGCGACCATTTGCAAGTGGCCGCTGACCTGTGGAAATACAAGCTTTCAAGACGCCGGGCAAAGGGGCGCCTCAGTAACGAAGCTTCTAAGTTACGTTTAGTTGTAAAGCGAGGTAAAATATAGAAAATTACGCCTGAACTTGCTGTGGGAGAGCTACAAAAGGACGGAACCTGTTTATTGCAACGTGAAAATACCTAACCAGGTGTTTGTTTCACCACCGCCCTCCGTGAAGGTTTCGCTTTTATATATATAGATATGAGGTCCGAAGACGTATTCGCGATAGAGTTAGTAATAGGTGGTTGAGGGCTTTTGTGGCGAGAAATTAAAGACAACGAACAATAACGAAATAGCATAAATATTGAACTTACTCCATCAGGAACTCCTGGTATACAAAGCCATATTCCTCGAGATATATATGTACGAATATAACACTTCTTGCCGCGTGTGGTTCTCAGGGCGCGCACACACACACACACACACACACACACACACACACACACACACACACACACACACACACACACACATGTGTGTGTGTGTGTGTGTGTGTGTATATATATATATATATATATATATATATATATATATATATATATATATATATATATATATATATATATATATAGCACGATACCCTCAGCATATTTCTCCGACTCTCCCTCCCTCGAAAGTGTCAGTATCACGTGCCCTGCGTTCATCTTCGCATGCGTATGTGCCGCCGCGATGCCAGGCGCTTGCTCCCTCTGTCCATCCATCTGGTTTAGGCCCCTCCGCATGATCTCGCGCCGTCCTCGTTCGTCGTCCTCCCATCCTTTTCCCGTTCTCCTACTAAGCGTCCAGCGCGTTAACTGGCAGTTTGACGCGCGGCCAACGATGGAAGGTGAGGCCTTCGTTAGCGTCCTCCCTCGAACATTAATTTGGAATCCCTGACGCCTTCATCCTCTCCCCTGCGTTTTCCTCCCTCGCACGCCTTTTTTCCGGCCAGTCATTCCGGCGCCGTAATTTGTCCGCGCCGCAGCTGCGCGCGTGCGGTAGCGGCTTAGGGCGCGTACGGGTTTTGTCATAACCAAGCTACTTCTATGGAAACACGTGTACTGGTGAGACCTGCGCTTTTTTTTCTTTTTTGTTTTGCTTGAGATATTCCCATTCGTATCGTACCAGACTTACGTTATTAGTTATTGCTTAAAGAAGGAAGCGCTTTAGCAAACTTTACTTCTTGAAAAATCTGTACTCAGACTTCTGAAAAAAGCGTTAGACAAGAAACTCTTGCGGTAAATCATTACTTTGCATACCGTTGAACGCAGTGATGCACTAACGCTCCCACTGGTGGTAGCCCTCCTTTCTGTAAGAGAAAATTGGTTTCTTACACCACACCGACCTTGATCCCTGCATATCACAAGCTGTCTGCTGGGCTGCGGGTGAACGAGTTTTCTTCGGCAGGACACACGAGCCATTATCCCACGGTGTGTCCGGCCCCTTCAGCTTACTACGGCGGATGACGTAGTTCTTGAAAGGCTTCGGGCTGGGTTGGCTCTTACACCTGCTGTCATCTCAACGTGAAACAGGTCGCACTGGTTGGTACGTGTTCATGCTATTCCGTTACAGTGGTTGGATGCACATGTATGTCACCTCATAGGAACATATTCAGGCCTGCAATTGGTACTATTCTGTCTCCTACTGGGAGCCGGCCTCCGCTGCAGCGTCCCGGCCAGCTAGGGCTATTAGATACACGATAACACATTCGGCACAACACTCCATTTCATCACAAAACAGGTCTTACAGCACACATATTGGTACTTAGAGACAATATGTGTGCTGTGATGCAATCATACGGTGGCTTCGCCAAGAGATTTTACAAGCCCAGCACCATTAGTGAGCAGCAAGAGTGCACGGCGGAATTGAGGTCATCATAGTAAAGGAGATGAATGAGCTCCTCCAGCTGTGGCTGAAAGTGAACCACCTGGATAAATACGTGAATATAATCACTGTACACTTTCTATAATAAATGTGCAACCACCTGAGTCCCAAATAAGGGACACCACTCGCGTTGGTTGTAGTAGGCGAAGCTCTTTTTTAAGCCTCAAATTTTAAATATTTGAGAGTCACTCAGCAAATTTATCTGCACCATCTGATGACGAAAGCAGGGAAGGTTCAGACATTATTAATTAGCGCGAGAAGACTTGGGACGAAACGAGAAGCACGCCTGACACAACGCTATAGCTGTACAGGTGTAGCTGGACAGTGCACATGTCGATCGCCTCGGATGTTTTCTCGCGCTGGCTACTAAAGTATCGAGTTTGAAATCCATGCTCTTATCGGTTATCTTCTCTGGCTTAATAAACGCCAAGAAGCCGTCATGTTTTCTAGTAGAGACGAGACCCATAGTATGTTACTCTTGATCAATAAAAACTACCGTGAATAGATACCAGCCCACTAATCCCAAATCGTTTGTAAGCGTTAAACATAATTCGCGCTGTTTTTAAATAGCCTGCAAATGTTTCTTTTAACCCAGACAGTTTTAGTGAGCCGCGATAAGTTTTGAAATTACTTTTGCAAGCTTTTTTTCTTTTTTTCTGTTTATTCCAGCTGCCATGATCGCTGTTGTCAGCAATCCCGGAAGTGCCCTGCAATACTGCCAGATATTAACTAAAATTATTTCTTGGCGACTGTCGAATAAAGGAGCTATAGCAAATCAGAATAGCAGAGAGCTCAGCTAGTTGGTACTTATTCATGTTTAAAAGACAGGGCGTGCAAAAACGGACACAAGAAAGAAGTCAAGACACCACGAACACCATCTGTGGTGCCTTGACTTCTCTCTTGTGTCCGTGTTTGCACGCCTACATTCTTTTAACATGACAAAGTAGAGTAGTTTACGCGTCCACTGCAAGCTGACCAAACTCCTTCACAGCCACTGTGCCGTTTTCCTTTGTCTTGCGTACTGATGGTTTTTTTTTCTTTCAGCATTCTGCTGCCTCAACGGCCGTGGTTCCAAACATCTCATTTTAAGCAATGCATCTCAATCAAAGCGCGTTTTAATTCGACAGACCGAACGAAAGCGCTAAAAACGAAGTGCAAAACCGCGGTGATTTCCTTACGACTGCCAGAAGCCCTCGTTCCGTACCTCGCGATGGCCCTCTCCACTGCAATGTAAACGGCTCTTACGACAGCTTTACGACGACGAAGACATAGACGTCGGCTGCCAACGCTTGAATTTTACGAGCACCCTCGAGCACCACTGGCGCCGCCCGTCCTGCAGATGCTTATGCACGCACTGCCTTTCATGGGCTCACAATGAGCGTGCCTGAACGCCGAGAGTTCGCTGCAGGCTCTAGGGCAGGGCCTTAATGAAGCGCTATTCAGGTCGCCTTCTGGCGCTCGCCAGAAGGTGACCGCTCACCGGCAGGAGCTTGTAATCAGGGCTGTGTCTATCAATAAAAAAAAAGAGCTACTCTAGTTCTATCGGTCCTCATGCCGCCTATGGTTCTTTCATGTTCTACTCCGTCACAGAATCTCTAGTGCATAGACGGGCAGGCAAAAATGAGATCAAGGAGGCAAATACGCTTGAGCAAGTCGCGTCTCTTCTCGGCTCATAATGTTACGACCTTGCTAGAGGAACATACATGTCGTAGCGTTAACAATAGAACCCATAACAGGACTATTCATTGAAGGTTCCTTATAGTGATGGCAGGTAAATGCGAACAACGGTAAAAAAGAACAAAAAAGAGCTCGACAATGGCGCCATTTCTCAACTGTGTTGTATTGTACAAACACGTGGTGCATTAATCATCAAAACAAACGGACAAAAATTAGTGATAAAGAGCCTCTCTATTCTTCACTGCCACCATGGAAGCGCCCCCGTTCACCCTCAAAATCCCATTCATTCATTCATTCATTCATTCATTCATTCATTCATTCATTCATTCATTCATTCATTCATTCATTCATTCATTCATTCATTATGGAGGCTAAAATGTTTGAGGCCCGTGTACTTAGATTTAGGTGCACGTTAAAGAACCCCAGGTGGTCAAAATTTCCGGAGCCCTCCACTACGGCGTCTCTCATAATCATATCGTGGTTTTGGGACGTTAAACCCCAGATATCATTCATTCATTCATTCATTCATTCATTCATTCATTCATTCATTCATTCATTCATTCATTCATTCATTCATTCATTCGTTCATTTTGATACTGAGTATAGCGAATACGCCGATGGCTTATTTCTTTAATTCTCAGCAAAGAAACGACCATAATAATTTACAGAATATATTGTTACGTGAAATACACCCACTCGAAGGAATACATTCATTCATTCACAAAACTTCATTATGAGTCCTGAAGCCCGGTCTTTTCAGACCGACGCGGAATAGGACTAGATGTATTTACAAATGGTTAAGCGAGCAGTGCTGCTGATAGGAACAGCTCGCGCCAGTCTATCTTGTTGTCGTCCTTTTCTTCGTCTTGTTGACGGCGATGCCACTGGCACTTAGCATGACCCCCTGCGGCGGAAGCACCATCCCGGAGCTTTAAACGTCGTTTTCAGAAGCCGTGTTGTAGGGCTTGAGCCGCGAGATGTGAACAATATCACTGAACCGAACAACAGATGACGAGGGACAGATGGGGCCAATCTCATAGGTAACAGGTGTCACTTGACGCAGTACACGGTAAGGTCCCGTGTAACAAGACAAAAATTTTTCAGATAGGCCCACTCGACAATGACGGCACCAGAGTAGCACAAGGGTACCGGGAACGAAATGTGCGTCTCGATGTGAGGCATGGTACCGACGTCGTTGGTCGCTCTGCGACGCCGTCAGGAGAGCCGGGCGAGCTGACGGGCATGATCGGCTCGCGCGCTAGCGTCGCGAGCATACTCGCTGGTGGACGAGGTGTTGGCTGAAATAATGGTGTCAAGTGGTAAAGTCGGCTCTCTTCCGTACAATAGGTAGAAAGGTAAAAAGCCTGCTGCGTCGTGACGCGATGCGTTATACGCGAAAGTTGCCTATGCGAGGGCAATCTCCCAGTCTCGGTGGTCCGGTGACACATACATGGCAAGCATATCCGTAAGAGTGCGATTGAAGAGTTCCGTGAGGCCGTTGGTTTGATAGTGATAAGCAGTGGTCACTTTGTGCTGCGTGGAACAGGAACGTAGGATGTCGGCGATGACTTGAGAGAGGAACGTACGGCCATGGTCTGTGAGCAGCTGTCCTGGGGCACCGTGAACCATTGCTTGAAATGAAATATTCACCACCGTGAAATATTGCTTGTACCAGGATAACAGATAGCCTGTCATAAAATCATGGTTAACCTTTAAACACAAGACGTTATTTGTTTCTTCCTATTTTTGTCGCACGGCCATTATTCAAGACAGAGGACTCTTTGCTGTTTCTTTACGTGCGCTGCCGTGCAAAATATTGTTTCCCCAGCGAGACATTTTAATAAATTACGCAACGCACCGAAAAACAAAGTTTTCGAAATTATTGACGTTCACTTAGCTGGGCTTTTCTTGACCATTGGAGCCGGCTAGCTACATTTCCTCGTCATTTCCTCATTTTTTCTAGAAAATGACACGGTTAGTCATAAACATTAAATGAGTGCTATCCAGCTGACTCGTATCGTGTGCCATTATTATTTTTTTGTAGAGACCAGCCTGCCTTAACTGGGAGATAGTATAATAAAACTGAGTGATTCTTCAGCGCACACAAACTGCATTACCATTAGACGCACAGGTTCTAGGTAATCTATGGGATGTCGCTTTAAAGACGCAGTAAACTGGTTACAGTATTAGGCTGAGTGTTTTAGACTAATGCCAAATTTGCACGAGCATGAAGCAAGCAACGTGAGGTTTTGCAAATCGCTGACAATAATTTAGTTTAGTGCCTTCAATAACCATGTGCAGTTGCCACTTATGCACTGCCGGACAATGTAGCGATCGGCTGCTGGCCTCCGCATATTATATTTACTGAGAGATCTTTAAGGTTAAAAAAAGCCTTTGGAAATACTCTTCATATACATACGGCGGTTCTGGGACGTACAACCGCGTAACATTTTTAATAGATGATGTTGAAACTAAACTTGCTATGAAAGAGGACACAACACTCGCGTTTAGAACTAAGTTTCTTAAACTGAAATCTTTGAATTAATGCCTTCATGCCTTCTAGTTTACACGAATTCGTTTATAATTTTATCGTCATCTACATAAACTCAAAGTATGGATATTGTACTTAAGTCATCCTGCATTTTATGTCATATTTTTTTCTAAGTTGTGCTTTAAAATTGTGCACACGTCTCTAACTCTTTATGCATTGTGTGTTGCTGCCTTTGTAGCAAGGTACTAAAAATGCGGGGCTAGTCAAGCTCCAGATATGCGGCTTTTTTTCCTGCCATCCTGAACATGAAAAGTACATTCTATGTGTGCTAATGTACGTATGTCTAAAATATACCAAAACCAAAAAGCGCGCATCTTGCACTAATGACTCAAGGCGGGAACCAACAGCGGAGAAAGCGTTCGACCAAGCGTCTTTTAAGTTATTGCTAGTAATGCCAACCTTTTGCTAGAGATGCTATGTTCCTCCTAGTAGCATTACGTATACGGCAAGGCTTGGCTATTCTTCTCCGGTTTCGGTTAGTTCCCCACACTACGCACATGTTACGTAGTTCTGGCGGGAACATGTCACGTGTCTAGCTGCTACGGGATCTGATTTTAGTCACGTGACTTGCTGTTACGAAATTCCTTGCGGGAACGCGTCATGTGACTAGTAGCTACATTATGTTACGTGATTTTAGTCTGCCTGATGATACGTGATCTTTAATCACGTCACTAGTTGTTCCGTGATGTTACGTGCTTTAGTGACGTGACCAGCTGTTACGTGGTTTTTGGCGGGAACGTGTCACGTCGATAGGTGTTACGTGGTTTTGGCGGGAACATGCCACGTGACCAGCTGTTAAGCGATGTTGCGGGATTTTAGTCGCGTGACTAGTAGTTACGTGGTTTATGGCGGGAACATGTCATGTGAGTAGATGTTGCGTAATATGTTACGTGCTTTTAGTCATGTGACCAGACGTTACGTTATTTTTTATCACGTCAGTCGTTGTTACGTGAGGGTGCGTGATTTTCAGTCATATCGGTGCACGTGCAGTCGGAGTGAAGCAGAAGATCAAGATTAGGACGAAGAGAGCGCGCGTCGGTTCGTGATGATCATTCCCGTTCGCACTACCCGGCACAGCGAAAAGCTTCACAGCTGTGCTGTTAAAACATACGTGGTCTTCCGTTCATGTGCAATATATATTTAATTTACCTACTTCCCGGTTATGTGCTCGCGGTTCTATAGTAAGAATGCGGGCACAACATCAATGTCAGTATTGTTTCTGCCGGAATTGGAACGTAACATATTTATGCTAATCAATATGTTTTACAAACAACTCAGCCTCGTACATGTCCTTCAACATACTTGTCGGTTACCACTTCACAGAAAAGCAAGTGCACCTAGCTTTGTATTTAATGACTCAAATAAGTTTCAACCCTGTGGGGGATTCAGCAGAAGAATGAATTTAAAAGTGCGTAACCTAAGTACAGAAATCCCGACTAAGCCGGCGACCTTCATACGTATTAGGCCCCGCACGTACCACGGATGTGCTAGAGGCTAGAACCGTTTGCTCGTAATCTCATTACCTGTGTTCCTACATTTCCCGCTGCTTGCTTCTGCTCTGCCTCATAAAACGAGCAAGTACACACGCCCCAGCCTCTTTTCATATCTCTCTTCGTATCCCTCGTTATTGCTGTTTTGTTTCGCGCGAGCAAGTGAGTTAACTGATTAATTTTATCCTGTTGCCTCTTTGTGCAATAGAGCCGGGCTGTATGCTCTTTCGAGCTCTTTCTGCATGCGGAATTTGAGCCAGTGGTTCTGTAGGCACCCCGTGCTTCTCCTTAACGAAGCTCGACTCCGTGCCGATGGACAAAGATGAGATTAAAGGATGCTCATACAGAACACTATGAGAACACCAAAGACTGTCGTGTATAGGCTGCTTTTCTCCAGGGAGTGCGATGGTTGCCGCTCGCTGCCCTGCTACAGTGGCGTGACTTGTGCAATTCATCACGATGGTTATGAGGATCAATTAACGAGGAACAGTCTGTACTTGACGTGTGCTACCTTCCTCATCTTTTCTGTTGTCGGCATGATTTGAATTTGCTTCTTTTTGTGTTAGCGTTCGTCTAGATTAGCTTTTGATCTCCACTGTATTTCCCTGCTCTTCTTTTTCAAAGCGTGGGGTAGCAAACCACACTGAAGCTCTAGTGCCTATCAAACCGCCATGTCCTCAGGAAGACTATGTTCTTGTATGCCATTGGGTGGGATAGCTGGAAGCGTGGGGTGCGCTCGTTTCGTGTTTATTTCGAGAAACCTCGGACTCCGCGACCGCCTTCAATGTTCGACACGATCGTACTCTGCTGTCATTCGATCTTTCATGAGGGAAACAGTGCAGCTTAAACATGCCGCGAGCTGTAAGGAGGTGACACCACACGTAAACGTCTCGACCATTTACATATTATCGCACAATAAACCTGAGTTGGGTTATTTGTAAATAACCGAATGAACGTCACGCCTATAATCTGCCTTATTATGAAAGTATTGTTTTTATGTATTGCTTTCTGGACGTTAATATGTCTGCGATAACTCTTTCACTAAAATCATGACTTTGCACGTGTGCTGATCAGTGCTAGTGGTGAATATGGAGTCAAACCACAGTTTTGTGGAGAATCCTCTTTCCGACACTCATTTCCCGGTCCCTGCGAAGGTTAGGAAAATGCTTACTTCTAGCACGTTAAGCTCCTTGCCTTTTCTTTCCATCTCACTCGCTCTCTCTTGTGGAGCAGTCACGCTTAAAAAGCCAGTATACCGAAACCCTTATGAACCTTCGGGAGAGGCGAAATTTTAAAATGACGGATAACTTCGTTTGGTACAGCAGGAACATGGAATGTCTAAATTTAACACATCCTTACTAGGCCTCACTGTAGAAGTGATTAGCATCCTGTTCAACGTTGTTTCATTGTATACTGGCATTATGTACGTCATTTGAAATCAAGATGCAACACAACTGCAAAGCAGCGATGCAGTGCGATGAGGCAGCTCACTTTCAACGCTGACTAGACTCTCATTTTAAACCTCAATCACACAGTCGTCAAACTCCATAGAATGAGTCAGCGAGTTCTCAAACTACAACGCTGTTTCTTTAGGAACCACATTGTTTTCTTTATATTTATTTGTGCTACTGTATATTAGCTGCGTTTAAAAAATTTTAACTTTGCCTCGTGGTTATCTGCCAACCTCATTTGGGTAAGCACATATGACTAACCACACCGAAGAACAGTGTAAACGCTAATATGCGGGGGGCGCTTTTTCTGCGCTGCGTTCAAACGTACGTAACTGCAGAGCACTACCTGCGAGTACGGCTTTTTGTTTGAGACGCAGATGATGCTCTAAATAATATTTAAGATGTGAGCTGGGAAAATGTTAAAATCAACGAAGCATTAGGTATCATATAATCACAATATTACCTTTAAGGAAAGCTATGATTTTTCAAGGGCTCGTTTATCTTTGTTAGACACAATATTAATGAGAACTAACAGACAATAACGCAAAGGAAAGTACAGGGGGTGCTATCTGTAGTATTTAGAATGTAAGTGTGAAGAAAGTAAAGTGGACGAAAAGATGACTTGCCGCCGGCAGGGACCGAACCTGCGACCTTCGAATAACGCGTCCGATGCTCTACGACTGAGCTACGGCGGCGGTCATCCTCCCGTCCACTTTCTGGGGTATATATGTTGATTAAACCTAGGAGTGTTAGTCAGCGCCAATCGCAGCCATGGCGGCGAGTGTGGAACACTCTTTTTTTGCCTCTTGGCGTCACGTAGCTCGTGACCTTTTTTACGAGTTGGCAGCTGACCAATAATCCCTCGCATACTACCTGAAGGCATTAAGTCTGCCAGGACGAGACCCTCGCTATGAATGAAGGAAAGCTATGATTTTTCAAGGGCTCGTTTATCTTTGTTAGACACAATATTAATAAGAACTAACAGACAATAACGCCAAGGAAAGTACAGGGGGTGCTATCTGTAGTATTTAGAATGTAAGAGTGAAGAAAGTAAAGTGGACGAAAAGATGACTTGCCGCCGGCAGGGACCGAACCTGCGACCTTCGAATAACGCGTCCGATGCTCTACGACTGAGCTACGGCGGCGGTCATCCTCCCTTCCACTTTCTGGGGTATATATGTTGATTAAACCTAGGAGTGTTAGTCAGCGCCAATCGCAGCCATGGCGGCGAGTGTGGAACACTCTTTTTTTGCCTCTTGGCGTCACGTAGCACGTGATCTTTTTTACGAGTTGGCAGCTGACCAATAATCCCTCGCATACTACCTGAAGGCATTAAGTCTGCCAGGACGAGACCCTCGCTATGAATGAAGGAAAGCTATGATTTTTCAAGGGCTCGTTTATCTTTGTTAGACACAATATTAATAAGAACTAACAGACAATAACGCCAAGGAAAGTACAGGGGGTGCTATCTGTAGTATTTAGAATGTAAGAGTGAAGAAAGTAAAGTGGACGAAAAGATGACTTGCCGCCGGCAGGGACCGAACCTGCGACCTTCGAATAACGCGTCCGATGCTCTACGACTGAGCTACGGCGGCGGTCATCCTCCCTTCCACTTTCTGGGGTATATATGTTGATTAAACCTAGGAGTGTTAGTCAGCGCCAATCGCAGCCATGGCGGCGAGTGTGGAACACTCTTTTTTTGCCTCTTGGCGTCACGTAGCACGTGATCTTTTTTACGAGTTGGCAGCTGACCAATAATCCCTCGCATACTACCTGAAGGCATTAAGTCTGCCAGGACGAGACCCTCGCTATGAATGAAGGAAAGCTATGATTTTCAAGGGCTCGTTTATCTTTGTTAGACACAATATTAATGAGAACTAACAGACAATAACGCCAAGGAAAGTACAGGGGGTGCTATCTGTAGTATTTAGAATGTAAATGTGAAGAAAGTAAAGTGGACGAAAAGATGACTTGCCGCCGGCAGGGACCGAACCTGCGACCTTCGAATAACGCGTCCGATGCTCTACCACTGAGCTACGGCGGCGGTCATCCTCCCGTCCACTTTCTGGGGTATATATGTTGATTAAACCTAGGAGTGTTAGTCAGCGCCAATCGCAGCCATGGCGGCGAGTGTGGAACACTCTTTTTTTGCCTCTTGGCGTCACGTAGCACGTGATCTTTTTTACGAGTTGGCAGCTGACCAATAATCCCTCGCATACTACCTGAAGGCATTAAGTCTGCCAGGACGAGACCCTCGCTATGAATGAAGGAAAGCTATGATTTTTCAAGGGCTCGTTTATCTTTGTTAGACACAATATTAATGAGAAGTAACAGACACATTTACATTCTAAATACTACAGATAGCACCCCCTGTACTTTCCTTGGCGTTATTGTCTGTTAGTTCTCATTAATATTACCTTTAGCGTGTGTTAAAAGCCGCGGCATTTCTTAATAGTAATCTTTCGTCTTAATTATCCTGCTATGGCCTAACGAACTATTGATAGTTCGCGCTCTGTGTGTGTCATCGTGTTCTTTCATCTAGTCCTATTCTATGCGCAACTCTACTTCTCTTAATGCAGAACCAACAAGCCCAAGAAAGAGGAAAACCTATTGAAGTTAGCAAACTAGACGCAATTTGTCGTCAACTTCCAAAATTACTTTTCTTACCTACTGCCCCCCCCCCTTCCATTTCCTTAGAAATAATAAAAATGCACATATAGCTAGAACTGACTTACCACTGTCTTCTATGCTTACGGAAAAGAGAACCAAAAAAAGGCGGGAATCATAGGAAGATGGAGGCTTGTGATGAAAAATTGGCGAGCAGGGTTTGTGTGCTGCAGCCGACATTTCGACAAGCGGACTTGTCTTCTTCAAGCTGCAACTGCTTTCCTGAGCTATTGTGTGCATGTGCTTAGTACCTTCTCCTCGTATTCAAACAAATAGCCTTCCCTTTTGACTGATCCAATTCGTCAAGCCAGTCTCTCCACTCCCGCTTTCACAGTTGCCCTCTCCTCCTCCATTGTTTGGATTGTAGGACAGAGTACGAAACACACACAGGAGCGCCAAGAAAAGCAGTTGGAGCCTTGAAGAAGACAAGTCCGCTTGTCGAAACGTCGGCTCCAGCACAAGAATCCTGCTTACGTAAAATAGAGCTAGATTAGCGTGAAAGCTGCAGTCTGAAACCCAGCTTACGGCTACCTTCGCATGACCATTCTCTTCCGTAGGTACGGCAACAAACGGTGATTATAGCGTCGTGTACGGTAACCGCTACCAGTTAGGCGAATGGTTTTCCTCGTTTGCCCACGGACAGAATAATACGATTACATCTCTTTGGTCGTTAAAAGAGACGTTGTTCTGGAATAAAGGCCGTACAATATAAGAAAGCGCGGCTATGGCTCACGTAAGATTGGTGAGGCAAGACAAATTTCACGAGGAAAACACTGTAAAAATATATATCAGCCAAAACATAGTAAGCCCACCGTGGCTTATAGTCTGTTTCTAGGGACAGCCTCACGTTAACGTGTTCTAGAAATTCAGCACTGGTCGTGCGTCACTTTCGTAATTAGGCTTTTCGGAGTTGCTGTTACATTTAGCGATGCATTTCAAGCTATGGAAGACACATCGAAAAAAGGAGTGATAATGTGCCCTCGCAGCCAAAATAAACACAAAGTCCATACTGGGCTTTTAAAGCTTTTCATCGCTTTATCACGGATTCGTCATGTATTTCTTATGCACTGCCGAACATTGATTTGCCAAGTGCATCGGTACAGGACTAACGCTGTGAAAGAACAAGAACCGTAAACGAGATTTTGATTATTCCTGGCCGTCGAAGTCAGAAGCGAATTCGTGGTATGTGTTTAGTTATTGAGTTCACTCAACGCACCAAATGTGCTTTTAATGGAGCCAGAATCTTATTCTTCTCGACTATGCCGTAGTATCACACTTCAAAACACGATGTTTTACTTGCTCTGAGTGCATTACGAAACGGCAGCGCTGCATTGCTTTAATTTCAATGAAAAGACTATGGACGTATTCATGGCTCACATGCAGAGCGCGCTCACGGACACATTGTTTAATAAGTGAAGCTACTCGTACACTCTACGCCTATGTGAGCCGCGCCATCCTTTTTTTGCGCAGCCGAGAAATGTTTGTTTCCTCTTTCTTTTCGGGGCACACATTGACTCTCACTTCTTTTGATCTTTTATGGGTTCGCTTATGAAGACAGTTGTTGCGATTTATGTCTCCCTCTCATTCTTCTTTCTTTGCTCTTATTATCTAAAGCGCTCTATGTTCTCTTTCCCTTTCCGCTAAACAGTTTCCGTGCACTTCCACCGCACTCCCAACCTCCCCTCCCCAAACTACCACTCTTTCCATTAGCTCAACGTGCTTTGTTATTATCGCATATCACAAAGCTGCCTTCAGCGCCAAAGAAACAGATAAAAAAGCGACAGAACATAATCCGAAACAGGAGTGAAGTGTTGAAGAAATCCATAAAACTTGTGACACACAAAAATATATCTGTCAAGGAAAACATAAAGAAACAACGGCGGAGAAGCGAAGGTCAGAAGAGGCGCCGACGAGAGCTGGAGACAGATATAAAGCTTCAATGGCGGACACGCGCTCGCTATTCATTTCAGCGACTGAAACTCGACGACAGTGGTTCTGCTCCCAGGCCTCGTGCACCGCACTCCTCGTGTCGATCGCTTGCTCGTTCACCCTTCCTCGTCGTACCTTCTAAAGATGGAACTCAGAGTGCTTGCGCTTGCTTAAAGAATGCAGCTTCTCTATGAAAGCTAGATGTAGTATTCAGAGAAAAACATTTTTGGTGCAAAGCACGTTAAGGCCGAGGCATGTCCGTCCATCCGTTTGGTGGCGTCCATGCTTACACAGCTACTCGCCCACCCGTCATGATTCACTTCGTGGAGATGCGTGGCTTTAAAATTAGGTTTAACAATATGCTAATATCAATCATAATTGTGACGAAACAATATAAAACACCTGCAAGCACAATCCATTTATACTAGTCGGCGACTTCAACGTGCACATCATGGACCTTAGGACCATGCTTTGTAGTCGACCTTCACTGTCCGTGGTCACGGTATATAGAAAACCGTGGCTATAGTCGAAACATATATGTGTGTATGTGTATAAATAAAAGGTTTACAATCGACGAATATCACTCATAATTGCGAGAGAGCACTATAAAACACCTACAAGCACAGACCCTTCATACTAGTCGGCGACTTCAGCGTAGACATTATGGACCTTAGTACCTAGCTTTGTCGTCAACTCTTTATGTCACTCAATTTACATTATATGGGGAACGCTCGGGTAACGTACGGTGACTCACCCATACGACACCTAGAGCTTTGCCCACTCGTCGTGATCCGCTTCGTGGAGATGCGTGTTCTTTTTTTTTTTTTTTTGAGGAAGAGCAATATAGCCAAAGATTGGTTGGAGGACGACTACTGCGTAGGGACTAAGTACGCCGGTCTGAAAAGGCATTCTACGAAAGGCTCGGACGTCGTATCAGCTAAGAATGATATTATTATATAAACGTCGCTAAAAAAACAAGCACACGCTGTTTTCTTTTGACCCTATGGGCAAGCAAGAACATAAGCTTCTCTCAATCAGTTTTAATACCACAGCCTTCCAAGCCTGGTTTCGTGTATATTGCCACGCCCACTTCTTGTCTTCTTTTGATGTATTCGGGCTTGACCGGTAGGGACGGTTATCAACGCTCGACGCTGTCCGCGAAGCAGTGTTCGAGAAGCTTCGCGATTGTAGTAGATCGTTTTGTTAAGATGGCACCCCGCACGCGAATGTTCCAGCTTTGTCTAGAGATAACGCCGCCACCAGCGATATTGCTGGAAAGTTCGATAGCGCCTGCATAAAAGCCGACACGCTTGACCGCTTGTCAGTTGATCGACGGTCGACGCTCTGTTCGTCGCTATCAGTGTATTGCTGTAGTTTGACTTTCAGTTTCTCGGCCACAAGTTCGGCCAAATAAACAGTTTCATCTCGGACATGCTGACTGTTGTCTTCGTCGACGTCACGAGCACGTGACAATATCGCAGTAAAAAGTATAGGTTCACTCAAGGGAATTTTTAATTGACTTGATAATTGTAGTTTTCATATTAGCAACATCTCCTGCGTTTTTTATCCAGCTGGCAATCCAGGGTTTGCGCTCCCCTCGTCTCATTCGCTATTCATTTGTTTTAACAAAACGGCCATATTTTTTATGCTATTGTATGTAAGGCTGATTTATGTGGCCTACATTGGTGTTCTTCGTCACTTGTATTCCTCTAATGCCCCGCAAAGTCCCTTACAGTCATGTGCCGCAATTCGCATCATCACCCACTTAAATTTCATTCAAATTTCTAATGTTGCGTTTTACTCAAGGCAAGGTATACACAGACTCTCATCTCTTAGCTGAAATGAGTTATGCAAATTTAAGTGCTTGCATTTTGTTTTCTCTCGTTCTCACTGACTGGTAGATTGCCACGTCATGCTTGCAAGATTATTTTTATTGTTGTTATCACGGCGACGCGGTTCTGTTAGCACACATTCGAAGAGGAGACAGCATGTCCTGCAGGACTAGCTAGAATTCTGATATTTGCGAAAGTGAGGAATGCCTGAACACTATCTTATTAACTGCTATGCATTACTTCCCTAATGGCCTGTCAGGACCAATGTGATTGTAAAAAAAAATCGCTGATCCCTCTGTCATAGGAATCGGTATAAGACGAAAGTGAAAAGTGTCTTCACAGACATAGTTGAGCGTTTGTTGCGCATTGTTTCTGCACAAGAGCGAATGAGTGAATGTTATAGCAACAAATTGTAATGTTACACGAAGAATAGCAAGCAGCTTGAAACTCGCAACGCGATGCTCGAGCAGAAAGGACGCCAGGAAAGAACATACACATGATGAGGGCGAATTAACAACTGTCACAGCTCGGCAGTTAAAGCGCTCCGCTCAAACACAAAGGAGGACGCACGAAACGAACGCACAAGCACACACGATGAGCGCGACCTGGCTGTCACAGTTGCAACCTATTTGTGTGTGAGCAGCGCGCTCCTTTCGCAAAAGCGCCACCTTGTACTGAAACTTGTGGTGAGAGCCCAAGACGTGCAAACCACCCCCCATCACAAGATGAGCGCGCGTGCACGAGCGACCACGCCCTGTGGAGGGGCGCGCGTTTTGCAACGCGCGGGTTGACGACCTTTAAAGCGCGCCCTTGGCGCCATCGCGCTAGTGATAACGAAAACATGCGGAAGTGCCACCGATCTCTGAGTACCGCCAACGGTAAATGGCGTATATAAATAGCTCGCAGTTAGCAAGCTGAAGAACGTGCTGTCTGTGGCCGAGACGGTTTGCGCCGCGCGCTGCGGAGCGAGGGGTCGTAGATTCGACTCTCGACAACGAAACTTTTTCTAGTTTTTTTTTTTTTTTGCCATCTGTTAGTGTATATATTACAACGTCTTATACGAGACGGAAGGACTTCACGGATATGACTGGACACGTCGTAATCAGTTCGTTGACACTTCATTATCACACCACCGCCACCACCACAACCATAATCACTTTCACCAGTATGACTTGTACAATTATATGGCATATCCGCATTTGAATATAACATATATCTACTCTTCATCTGGCCACTTCGCCTTACGCGTAGAGAAGATCCAGACGTAAATTTCTCCTCTTGTATCCTAATGCTGGGGCAAAGGTGTTTGGATGGCATATCTAATAAGATATAAGCAGGAGATCACCACTTCACATCATAGTGCCAACATCTAAAACGCGAGTATAAGCCACGTGTGTGAAATAGGCATACATTAGGTAACGAGGATGTCACTGCCTTTTCTGACGTCCTCGTAAGAAGCCCCAGACAACTACGAGGATGCAGTGAAGTGTGTCAGAAAAAGAAGAAAAAAAACTGTTATGCTCACAATGCTTCATCAAAAATGCATGAATTCAAACGTGTTTCCGGGTAGATAAAAAAAAACTAATTTAACGTTATAACTTCGGTTCAATGGGACCAAGAAAGAAAGCACAAAAATGTGTATATGATTTGTTAAAGCAAGTAGAGACTACATGTCAGGCTTCTGATTAATGTTAGGCAATACATGGCCCTCTGGCCTAGCTGCTTAATATAGTTCTTCTACTTGCGCATAAATGTAATTTACTGTGATTAAAAATGCGCTCTGTATGACACTCCTTTCTTATTTTTTTTTCTTTCGTTCATCTTATTTCTCCTTCCTTTTTGCCTCGCCAGCTTCACGTGTTGTGTGAGTAACAATGTCTTTTTTCTCACGTTTCCGCCGGTAACTTATTTGTTCGAGACACTGAAAGTAATCGCTCCGCGCACGCTTTTAGCCTGCCCTTTTCGACTTCTTTATACTATATAAATTATTCTTTTTCATTTCATGGGCTCAATGTGCGCTGCATGAGGAGACTTCACGTTCGTTTTTGTTCTTGCATTCGTATACGGAGGGAGTTGTTGTAACACGAAACGATTACCAATATAAATTTATAGCGTACAAATTATCGTTTTTGCAAGCAGCGCAAAACTAGGCTGCTTTGTAATGCTTAGACGGTTTGGTGTAATGAGAACTGCCATATTATCGTGGCTGTGAATCTCACGCTCACCACGTGACCCATTGTAGAAACATAGTCAGGTGAGTGAGTTAGCAATGTGCCACATTTGAGAAAAGCAAGGGGAGGGGGGCCCCTACGCTCGTGTAGTTATTCTTTGCCTGTGTTCCACCCATGTACCCATTTTTCTTCATCAAGTTAGTGAGCGAGTGAGTGAGTGAGTGAGTGAGTGAGTGAGTGAGTGAGTGAGTGAGTGAGTGAGTGAGTGAGTGAGTGAGTGAGTGAGTGAGTGAGTGAGTGAGTGAGTGAGTGAGTGAGTGAGTGAGTGAGTGAGTGAGTGAGTGAGCGAGTGAGTGAGTGAGTGAGTGAGCAGATATATAACCACATACATGTTTGCAGAACCATGCAAGGCTGCGTAACATCTCTGAGCAAAGATCACGCATTTCCCGTTTTAATTCGAACGCGTGATTTCCAAGAGACCGAGGCGCTGCTCGCATTGCAGTTCTTTAATTGTGAAGAAACCAGCCAAGATGATCAAGAAAATGTATCAAATGGTGAAGTCAAAAATAAAGGAAGTCAGAGTTTAACAGCAAGAACGAAGGTACGAATGCAATAGCAACAATTTGCACTGTTATACGATGTAAGGCTAGCAGCTTACTCTTCTAGTATGCGACCTGACGTAGCTCAACATAACGCTGTTAGGAAATGCGGCCGCTGCATCGAGAGAAGCGACCTTCGTGCTGTCTATGGCTCCAACACAAACTTCACCATGAGAACACAACACGTACAAAGGTATGAGCCATCTGCTGATCCCGGCAGACAACGGCGGCATTAAGTATGTTAAACGAGACGTGAAATGACATGGAAGAATCTAATGATTTTTTTCTATCAAAGAGAAAACCACGGCGTTATATGTAGTCTCAACAGCAGCGTGAATGCATACCTGGTACGCAGATATTGCACATGGTGCCGTCGACATGAGCAAAGCGCGTTCATACTCTCCGCCTCCAATTACGCTGTTTCAACTTTTCGCAGCGTGAATGAAGCCGGAATTAGGTAATACCTTGGGAACACGGAGAGCTAAACGAGTTATTCTCCCTGCACTGTTTGCGTTCATTTCGGTGCCTCGGGCATAGCTTTCGGATCGCTCGAGTCTACTACTACTAATATAATTGCGGCTGCTCCGTCGCGACTGAGAACGAAAGACACTCGCTGGCTCTTGCTGAGATGAGGTATAAAAAGAAATGATAGCCAAGGCAAGCCGGCGAGCGTAGCCATTGAGTCAAATTGGGAGGAGTAAGATCCCCGAGTTAGGGGCAGCGCAAATATGTAGTAGACGGCCGCGTAAACAGTGCTGAGAAACACAGAGAGAGAGAGAGGGAGAGAGAGCCAATCCTTTCTGCAAAGCACTTGCAGCTAACAAACATGGTTCGGCGGCTCGGCATAGCCGCTAGGCCGTCTGTTGCCTCTCCTCTCGTTCAGCATATCCTTCCTCATCCATTCGCTTCTTTGTTTTGCTTCTTTGTTCCTCAGCATCTCACCACGTTTCGCATCGTCGCTACTCGACCGCAGGATGTACTGCTTCCCCTTGCGTGCCTGTGTAGCCGGCAGCGAATGTTGGGAATGCCGAGCGAAATTCTTGTCGCCTCCGGCGGAAACCGCTATAGTCTCCACTTCTGGTTGCATATTTCTCATCTCTCCTTTTCTTGTTCTTTCTTTTCGCCCACGCAAGAAGCTCTCAAGCGACCTAGATCTCCCACGTTACCATGTCTCTTCTCGGTCCCCGACGGCGTATAAGCGTAGCACCACCGCCACGGGCTCGGAGAAGTTGCAGCCAAGTTGCCAACAGCGCAGGCACGCGCTGCTTATACACAACCGCGAGAAATGACAGGGCAGAACGTGTTTTCTGCGAAGAGTACCGCTCCTTTGAAGGACGCTGGAATTGCGCAGCGTCCTGACTCGAGCCGAGAAGGCGAATCATTTTCTCCTGGCATTTTTGCCCTCCCTTCATCATCCTTCTTCAGATCTGCGTCTTACTGCTCGACTCGGTCGAGACTTGTAATTTGAAAATATGCACTCTCGCAAGCCCTTCTTTCAGTAGTCCCTGCCTTGACTCTACGTACGCACTGTCTTGGCTACACGCGTGCAATGCTTGCGCCTTAGAAAGAAGTTATACGCTTGCAGGTGGCTCGTTTTCGCTGCTGATTGTTTCCGAAATGCAATGCAGCGTGCAGTCGGAATACCTTAGAGACACCACGAGAACGTTCGAGTGACTTGCATCTGCGAAACACAGAGAGACAGCTCTTTAATAATATACAGAAAATTCTGCCGGCGTATAGGCGCCTACATTCTACTGTGTATAGGGGAAGGGTATTGAGGACATAAGGGGAGGAGGAAAACGAGAGAGAGGAAAGACATGGATGTCCACTGTGGCATAACCGCTGTGCTACCTTGCACAGGGGGAAGGGATGGGGGAGATTGAAAGAAGAGTAAAGGGAGAAATAGAGGGGAACGCATGCGCACAGACAACTTCACAGCGCAGAGCGGCAGTCTTGTTCGGTATGCGCCATCATTAAGAATCTACAGCTGCTCGCGCAAGTCAGTTGTCCTTAGGAATTTGAAAAATGCCTTGGTTGCTTGAATTCCCGATGACTTTTCAGGATGACATTGGAGAATTGTTCCTAGTGTCAACGTTCTGTTGTGAAGACGAGCGAGAACGAATAAGAGGGATCGTCTCTGTGCAGCGTAGCGAGGACAGTCGCAGAAGATATGCTGCAAGGTCTCCTCGGTGCCGCACACGTCGCAAATAGCGTTATCGGCCATCCCTATCCGAAACGTTTTGAGGACAGCAAGTTTCACAATTGGTTCCCTAGCGAGCAATGTGTAGATTCATTACGATATTTCAGCCCGCACTGCTACGGCAGGATCCAACACCGCCAATACAGTACTTCGGAGTGGAGGATCTGGGAATCATGGCATTACCACTTTAAGAATCTAAAGTTTGCGCAGTCATTGTTCCGCAAATAAAACGCATTTAAATATTCCTCTGTTAGGTTTTTTTCCTCGTGTCCTCACATTTCTACCGTTAAAAGCCACCCCGTGCCTTGCACATACCCATATTTCCCTGCCTTAATAGAAGTCGACCATTCTGTGGAAAGAGAGCACGTGAACGCGCGCCTAAAAGACCTTTCTTGTGCCCGAACACAGGTTACGAATTCACATGTTTCAAGCTGGTAATGGTGGCGTCCTTAGACTACGAGAAGCAATGGATTTGACACACCTGCAACTGTGACGAGACGCTCGCGCACCTTAGCTGCGTCTGGAGAGGAGAAACATCTGGCGTCTTTCGTTAAGCAGCTGACGTCTCTTCGTTTTGCTTTAGAAACATCTGGCGTCTTTTCGTTTTGCTTTTAGAAAACATCTGGCGTCTTTCGTTGGTTTATTTCATCAATCAACGGCGTTTTGAACAAAATTTTTATTGTTTAATCCCGCATAGGAGAAATCTCACCAGGCAGTACCTTGGAGGTAAACAATGGCTGCTGATGGGAATGAGAGACAGAAGAAGTCGGCTTTTAGCTAACACTTACACTTCTACTTCTACTAACGTTTCCTACTGGAACATGCCAATGGCTGCTAATGGGGAATGAGAGACAGAAGAATTCGTCTTTTAGTTAACGCGCGCGCTGCGAATTTTTTATTGTTCAACAACGCACAGGAGAAATCTCCCACCGGCACCACCTTGGAGGTCAAGATCTGGTACTAGCGTTAAGACTGGTTACGCACTACGACGGGGACGAACGGGTGCCGCTTTAAGGAGCTTCGCCCCTAAAAAACATGGTTGATCCCTCCGTCATAGGAATCGGAATAGCACGAAAGTAAAACGTGCCCTTATAGAAGTAACTGAATGTTTACTGTACATTGATATAAGAGAGTTCGCACAATGCATATTGATGTCTGGCAGCCATAACACCGTTTAACATGGATGCACCTTGGATGCTTGGTGGTACATTTCCATGCCGACGACTAACGTCCATGTTCAACGATTAAACAAACCCTTGTGGTAGCTGTAGTCGTTAATGGTGAACACGTAATCAGAGAACGAGTTGTGATAGTCAGAAGAGCGTGGCATATTGGACGCAGAACTAGGTCCCCATCCTGCGGCATGTTAAAATGTCATTGAACACCACGGCCGCACTAGAGGGAAACGCAAAGCGCGTCGTGCCACCCCGGTAGCCCGGCCGCATTTTTTCTCCGGGCGAGCGCGTAGGCGGGGAACGCGGTGTTACAGCCAGGTGAGGCAAGCGCGGGTCGCAAAGCTATTTTTGGTTTGATTAGCGTGATGCTATGAGCGAGCCCGACGCTTTTACGACGCTTGGGTTAATGTCGCCACCTCGCGGTGTGTTAAGGCATTGACAAAATTGCACTTTGTATTCAAAACGCACCGAATGGGACATACGTATAACGCGTTGCAGGTACTAATCGCGGAGGACACAGTAATGATGAATTACTTCACTTTGTCGCTCCCAGAGGGCAACACCACCCTGCGGACCGGGAGAGTGGTAGATATAAAAGGCGCGTTTGTAAAGCTTCTAGAGTCTGTGAACGTGGCGCAGTGGATAGCGCGCCCGGCATCTGTTGTTGCGGACCGAGCAGTCGTGAGTTCGATGCCCGTTGCCGGAACTTTTTTCTTTGCTATCTGACCGTGTACATTTTTCCGACGTCATTTCCGTGACGGAAATACGTCACTGAAGTCTTGATAGACCCCGGCATAAAACACTTTCGTGTTAAAAGAGGATATATTTGCACTGCTCAAGTTACTGAGGTCAGCAACGATGAATATCTCTACTATGCAGACGAATCAAACGAAGCACGCACCCTAGTCAAGTAAACATTACTCCTCTTATGTACCATTGTACTGTACTGTGAGAACATTTAAGTTCAGTGAACCTTTTTCTCGCTTCATATGTATTTTTCTTTGCCTCGGTTATTTTTAAGAAAATTAACTGCCAGGAGTTGGGTAGATGTAATATTCTATTGAACATCTCTGGGTTGATAATAAAAAAGCAATATAGTTGTGACCAATCTGGTTATTTTGATCAGTTATATATGTGTTGCTTTGTAGAGAAGGCTGTAAAAAGCAACCCATTTATACTCCATGAACAACATACAAAAGCAGCACTTGTAAGTGGCCGACAGGAAAACTGATTGGACAACAAAAGTTACGAGAGTTTGAAGCCCAACATTCGACTAGTGTCCAGCTTTTCTATCGTTGCTTGTTTGAACTTAAAACAAACGTTTTTGCAGTAGGCATACGTGCGTAATGAGGAAAAAACTGTCATTCCTCAAGTACTTAATGGCATAAAACTGTCTACCCAATGTTTCCTTTATAATCCAGATCGGCCCTGCCAAACTTTCTTAAGTCCCTCAACATGATCTTTACCTGTGTACAGGGGAATCCGGTTGAGTTGAGACTTCCGAATATTAGCTTTCACAGTGATTTATGTTCCATGTATAGGCGCCATTTAGCGCAATATAAAAACAAGTGATCGAAACTCTCCTTGTTAAACACTACATAAGTGGTGGGCGTAAACAAGGTGAAAAATGTTAAGCCGCAAAATACCTCTTTCTGTTAGGCATTAATAAAATACAATTTTCTTTTCGAACGTAACATGTCCCACTTAATTGAAAACGCACGACAGAACGTGTCCGTCATCTTCGCGGGTATGTGAACAATTCCTCCGATGAAACTATATCCCACAAATGCGGAACTTCGTGAGACAAGGAAAAGATACTGTTGCATAATTATAGTTGTGACTGCCAGCAAATAACGCATTGGATGCCTCTTCACTTTCCTTACATATGGTTCTTTCTGGTAATACATTGAACACATCTAAGGCTTCCGCGAATTTCCACACACTATTATCGCACCTCTACGCTTCCGCCGCGAAGGCATTGAATTAATTTCGCCGTCCACGTTACAGGGGCAACTTAGGCATCCAAGAACACCGGAGTTGCAAAAGAATGCAGCGATGGTTTCGCTTGGCAGAGACGACAAAAATGAAAGATACGGAAAATGAAAAGGGGGAGAAAAAAATTGAATGGATCGATAAGGAAACGGAAACCGGAAGTGGATAGAGGCACCGCTATAGCCAGGGGGAAATGGCCGGAAGTGGTGGATGAAATTCCGCGCCTCGGAGTCGCGCGCTTCCGCTGGACAGGACGCAGTTTACCACCGCGACAATGGTGGTGCCCCTCTCTCTCTCTTTTTTGTCTACGCGCTGCTCCAAGGCCTCATTTCTCCCGTGCATTCTGCATTGGTTCCAAAGGGGGTCGTAGGCGCTTGCATACGTTTCCTTCCTATATGGCTCGAAGGCCGTCGCCATGCAGGGACCAGCGAGGCGCAAGGAAGCTGTTTTTAGGGTGGCAATGCCTACGCTCAAAGCAGGCGTCATATCCGGCGCCAACGCCTAATGTTGGATGTTATGACCTCGTTCGGCACATGTATACTCACACCGATTTTTTTTTGTTTACCTTTCTTGTTTCCGTTTTTATTGTGAGACTTTTCGTTTTTATTTTTGCCGCGTTGCTTTCGAACCGGAACGTATTCTGTTTTTGTTTCTGCTAGGGACGTCGGTGTCAGGTGACATGGTATTCGGAGGCCATGGGATGCATTTCTTGTATTTTGATCGTTCTCCTATTTTAATTTATTATTTTCTGCTAATATGACTTCCTTCGCGCTGCACGCGAGATAATTTAGAAGTGAATTGCGGCGAAAAAAAAGAAAGTTTTTATTGCTTGAAAATCTTACTCGCAAATTCATGCCATTGCATATCTCGACCCAAGGCAAAGTAAAACTGAACTCAAAAATAAAGGAAAGAAGCACTGATGTAGAAACCAAATCAGGACGTATTAATTCAGTGAGACCAGATACCTCGTAATAATTTGGCGGTAGCAGAAAGCACTCGAACCATAACTACGATTGAAAGTGCGGTAGGTGGAAAATCTCTGTTTAGAGCTGGTGCATGCTAAACACCGTGCATTCAGACTGGAGTGTGCGGAAGTTTTATATAGGCTTTTATTTATGACGTCATTTACGTTGAGGTGGTTTCGTTACGATCTGGTGGCTTGTAAGGTTGTAAATCGAGGTCATCCTTATATCTCAACATGGAGAACATCGCTACTAATACAGCACGTATGTAGCTTTTATACTGCGCACACTGATTTTGTCGAAGCGAGAACTCGCCTTTATGATTCTGAAAGGAGTGAAAAGTGCGTATTGTACGTTTTCATTGTATGCGTGTACGAGATTTTACATTGTAGTTTCCTAATCACATTTTAGACGTGCTTATAATGAATAGGGAAATGAATGTTTTACAAGTTGAAACATATAGTTTCATGTTAGGTTTCAACTTATAATGCTGGTTACAATAAAGGTTACCTGGTAGCAGAAATAGACTACGGTCGTGTACTTGATTGACTCAAGTAAGTACGTATGCAACTTTCAATTCATTTCCTGTGGTTGAGAGTAACGCATAAGCCAAGTGAAGGTAAGGACGGCTGAAGCAATGTCAGAGGATTACAGTAATAATTAGAATGCACGAGACCCTGCATGATGAATAAATCTTCTTCGGACATCCACCCGAGCTAACGTAAACACCATCCCGACGTCTTAGCCATCACAGCCCAGCTGGTACATCTGTATTAAAATTTGCTACTATAGCAGCTAGCCGCACTAAATGCGCAATCCTCCATTTCAGGTGTGACTAGTGGACTAGTCGACCTTTGCTCACGTGTTGCCAGTGTATACTTAGGATACCACCTGCATATGTGGCGAAACGTCTACGTCATTTTGTTATTAATTTTTGTGTTAAGTAGGAGTAAACCTTTTGCAATGGTGAATTCACCAGGCATTTGGAATATTTTTGCATTCAGTTATTTAATAACGCTCTCTGATTTACGCATTCACGATGTGCTTATCAAACAATTGAAGGTAGAAATACCAAAGCCACTTTTCGAAACTCCGGACGCGCTGTTCGTGATGACATCCTTTACACACACAAACACACATGCACACACACATTCGGGGGGGGGGGGGCGACAGCCAGGAGCCCTTGAGCCCTGGCCGTGTCCTCGGCCCGTCAGAGAGCTCTTTCTCTGTGTCTGTATAGTTTACACATACAGCGCATTGACCTATCGTGTTGTCGTTCTCTTTGTTTCGTTACACGTGAGTTCCTTACGTGCTTCGGAAAGAAATCCAGCCTTGACACCGCTCGCGGATTGGCGAGTCGACAGGACGGGAGACCGTGAAGAGTAGGAACACGTTTTGTGTTCCACTACGGCACACCCATTTGCTCACGCGCCTGCGCACAGTTCGCTTGCTTTTCAAGCGCGAACAACTATACTTTTTGTTGTCAAGTTGCTCTCTACACCTTTCTTGCTTTGCGTTTTAGTTCATTGGTTGTGGTGAGAGCAGCGTAGCAGCCATCAACTCTTACAGTGCGACCGCAGGGTCCGACCGTGTAATCCCGAAGCGAGCGCGCTCTCGCACGTCGCGTAGACAGCAAGCGCGAGCGGGTCGTCGGGCGGGCCAATTCTGGTCACGTAAAATATAGGGCCCGTCAAACAAGGGCTCCGGATGTAACGCCCGTCGGATGCGCGGCGTAATTGCCCGATAGCGATCCGTGGCTCGTTCGTAAGCTTCTCTTGCATTGCCGGGAGTGCGGTGGGGTTTGAACGGCGAGGGTGAGCGGGTGTCGACGTGTGGGCCGCGAGAGGCGTTATGCGTGAGCATCCCGGAGGCACCGCTGCTGTCCGCCCTCTCGCGTTCCGACCACGTTAATGCGTCCTATTTTCTGCCAGAGTTATTGCATTCCGAGAGGGCGTCCTTTTAGGGAAGAGGCACCATGATTGATGCTGGCGCCGCAGTGAGACAAAATAGTCAAGTCGGGGAACACGAAGAAAGCTATGGAAAAAAAATCTTTTCTTTATAGCTTGCATTCGCGGAAGACGCTGTGTTCCCGCATAAAGAAGTAAAATAAATAAATAAATAAATAAATAAATAAATAAATAAATAAATAAATAAATAAATAAATAAATAAATAAATAAATAAATAAATAAATAAATAAATGTCACACGGTTCTACATGCATTCGCCTAAGGCGACTCGCAGGCGACAGTAATCGTATTTTGCTTCTTCTTTCTCTTCAGTGGATTGTATTAATTCCTTCCGAAAGCTTTCTGCCCCTAAAGTTGTTTTGCGCTGATTCCGAGATCAGAGGTGTAAGCTCTCTGCGCCTCTCCTGGCATGGCAGTGCCTCCGGGATCGGCCCACGTATGACCTATCGACATGTCATGTGATGACGTCATAGTGACATCGTGGTGGCGTCACAGATTTGCGTGATCTGTGACTTCATGAGGACATCATTACAGGTTGACTTATGCACGTCCTAATGATGACGCCGCCGACGGCCACTTCTCGCATTTGATCATGCAGTGAGGCTTTCGTAATTATAAGTAAACTAGGCGGCGCGCTACGATACGTCGGTTGCAATCAGGTATGCAATCTAGTTACAGTTTAAATGTTTCATTCATAGAGGAACATGATACAATCGAACTAAGTAATATGGCTGTTTGAGCTCGTTGCCACAACATAGTGGTGCACTGCAGTGCATAAGGGCGCAGGGATAGAAAAACGAGTGGATAGACGAGCTATAAGTTCCAGCCAATAGTTCAGTTTTGCTGCTCTGTAGAGTCTGTGCTGTTGTGTATAAGGTCATCGAGATTAACAATCGCGGTGAGCTCTTTAAAACAATATTAAACTAAGTGCGCTGCACTGCATTGCATATGTTCCCACTGCTCTGCTCCAGACAATCAACACTGTTCGATTCCCCGACACATTTGGGCAAGTTGAGTAAACCAATCTATCTTCCTTAACTTACGTACGCGTTGATGGTACGGAACCATATTTCTGTATTTAACAGCGACATAAAATAATCGATCAAGAAAATTTTGTGTGCTGTCGCGACTTTCCGAAGCGTCACGTCATCGAGCTTCGCAGCGCTGCACCTATGCCATTAAAGGAGTACTGACACGATTTTGAAGTGCAGCAAAACGGACGTTTTCGGTTTCCTTGGCATGTAGTGTTAACGCTCTCCTCACACCGCATCCGGGAAACACGTATAAATATTTAAGTTTGATTTTAAAGTTTTCATCTCCCAGCATCTGCAAGGCAGCTTCACCGTATGGAGAGCCCTATGACGTTTCAAGTCAGCTCACTTGGTTTGCGAAGTCTGGGTTCTGCATGCAGCCTAAATCACAGAAATCGCTCTCGGAGGCACTGGACGACAGTTCACTCATCATGAACCACGTTCGACTGACAGCAAAGGACAGCAGGTGCATATTTCGTGGGTTGCAGTCTGCCCGTGACGTCACGGGCAGACTTGACACGCCACTATGAAGCCGCCCTCTCGAAACCGAAACCGAAACTGCTGGTTGAAAGAAGCGGTATTAAAAATATATGCAATGCATTCCCAGGCACCACGACACTCTTTTTAGGGTTCTCGACACCCGTGCTTCCATTTAGAGCAACAATCCGAAAAATTTTAAAATTCATGTCAGTACTCCTTTAAGCTACACGGAGGTCATTCGCTATTTCATGAGCGAATCACAATGGCTTTTGCATACAAGACGTATGTCTACAGCGGCCACCATTGTATTTTCTAACTTAAGAAAAAAAAAAAGCTATATTTTCTTTGAACTTGAAAGTCGTTCCCCAGCAGGAACGATACCCGAGAAAAATAAATAAGGCACTTACATAAGCTCTTTTTAATGATGCTTGAATTGGCTTATGTCCATATTGTTCCGTTCCGCCCGTAAGCTGGCTGTGAAAACATTATGCGGACAGCGTAATAACTTGCTCATGTACTTACTCATTACAACCTATGTTTCAGGCACAGAAGAAATACATTGTACAAGCCACCAGCGGCAGGTCGGGGAAGGAGCTTGCGCATTACAATATTTTTTTTTTCTCTTCAGGCGGAGGCGGAGTTAAAGGCTTGAACAAGTATTAACGGACACTCTGGAATACACCACACACTTATACAAATGAGCCTGGCTTTGGAAGAGACGGCTGTGTAATGACAACGTGGTCGACCATCAGATATTTTTCGAGGCTAGGGTAGAATCCACTCATTGGCCTATAGTGAGTCTCTCCTACCACAAATGCAATTATCGGTCGACTACAGCCATCCGAAGGAGCACATATCAGGAAGTAGAGCCCCTTATATGCCCCATTCAAGCTGCAGCGATTGATTCATCCTCTCCCTCAATAGAGCCTAGTGCGATAATCAACTAGCTCTCCGTTTCTTCCAGCGATCCTTTGTTTGTGGAAGCGAATTTCTGAAAATAGCAAAAAAATTTGCCTCATTCCTACGAATCTCTTTATTGGTTTTCGCAAGTACTTGCTTGGCTTGATAGCTTCTAGATAACAGTTAGGCCTAGAATTCAGGAATTCTATTAAAATGTCTTCAGCCTACACAGTGCGAATGTGCGATAGCTGTATTTGTAAACGTAAGCATTCGTTTCCAGAATATCGCGCCCATTTCTCCTACGAAGCGAATGTGCACATAAAGCACGTTTGAAGCGGAACTTCGGCAAAAAGCCACTTTGGAAACTTTACGGCTGCGACTGTGCGTCGGATTGGGAAGCATAAGGGAGGCGGTGGGAGAGTAGCACAGATGTACAGGCAGCGGAAATCGTTTCCGTGTGAGCGCGCTTCCTTAATGACTCCGGGCCTGGTGATACTCGACAAGAAAACTATAATAATAGAGAAATGCGTAAAGAAAGTAGAGAAAGGAAAAAATAAATCAGTAAGTACGGAACCTCTCTGGAACTCCAACTATTTCCAGTTTGGGACTGAGTTCTTTCGCAGGAAGTTATACCTCTCGCTTTTTGAATTGCTTGTTCAGATTAGAACTCTATATTGCGGCAGTGAATTCCGACTGTGGCACATCAATTCTACACTCCTCTTTCTGCCTTTCTCGATTGCGTGCTTTAAGTAATTCCGTAAATAAATACACAACCCAGCGAAAGAACCGCAGGAAAAGCCAGACTAGGGCAAACTATATACATCATGCCTAGCTTTACCCAAAAGCTGCCTCTTTTAACACGAAAGTGTTTTATGCCGGGGTCCACCAAGTACATCCGTCACGGATATGACGTTGATAAAATGGACACCAACGGGTGAGAAAGAAAAAAAACCAAGAAAAAGATACCCCGCTGGGAATCGAACCCACGACGTTGCGGCCGCGACGGCAAGCGCCCGACGCTCTACCGACTAAGCCAACTCGGGAGATGCTAGGCACGGCGCGAACGCGCCTTATATCTTTCACACCTTCTCTTTCGCGGCGGGTGGAGCGGGGCGGTGCCGCCGTCTGTGAGAGGTGAAAAGAAGTAATGCTTCACCATCGACACTTACTAGCGCTTACTCCGAGATTGCACGTGATATCGGAGGTCATGGTTAAAGTGGTTAAAGCGTCTCGATACCAGAGAGGTAGACTGGCCGCGCTGGCGTCGCCGAGGCACCCCTTGACGCAGTTACGTTCTTTGCCTTTGGATTCGTGTTAGCGTGCGTCGGCTCATCGGAGTAGTGCAGCTTCCACGTGCACGAACGGGATTTCTCTGCCGCCGACTGCTTCAATTGCGAGAGCACCTACTAACAAAACTGCTGCAATATGCGTTGCAGAAAGGACACGATTTCGACGGGCGAATGTCGTGCCTTGGTGGAGCGAGAGCAGCGCCTGCGAGACAGAGGCCAGCGGGACGCACGCGTTTGCGGCTCAGGCTACGAACCTCTACCTCCCGCGTTGCTGAAGTGCAGTGTGTGTTATGTATGCATGAGCACAGGCGTCGGCTACCCATTACTAGAAAGCGCACACCGTGCCGTTTCTCTCCTTAATTGACGACGCTTTGAAGAAGTGCATACCGGGTACCAATGTTCATTATGAACTTGTTGATATCATCCTTACGCGCGATTCACGATTCGCTGTGTCCAAATATATGTTCACACCGTCAGCTACCTCAACGGTTCATGATCATGGGCGTTAGTCTTCGCGATAGAGACATGCTGTCAACATGGGTGCATCCACGTCAAACGGTGCTATAGCTGCCAAACACGAATAGACATTGTACAAGCTCTCATATATCATAAGCACTACTTCTGTGAAGACACGTTTCACTTTCGTGTTATACCGATTCCTATGACGGAGGGATCAGCCATGTTTTTTTTTGTTTTGTTTTTACTGTCAAATAAATGGCTGCATCCCTGTCGTATGTTCAGCTCTGCGAAAAACCGACTGGTACCCTTCTTAAGCCTACGGAAAAGCTTCGTTTTAACAAAGTGGGACATAGAACAGCCATTAAAAGCCGACATACATAACATCACTGCTATATGAAGAAGGCTAGTCGGTGCTATTCCATACTCTCAAGTAAAATAGAGGCTTCAAGGGGGGAACAAAAGTCGGTGTAGTGTGCAGAGTGAGTGGCAGGATTAATACCGGTAGTTATTGACTTGTTTATTTTCTATGGCACCTAAACAATGATGTGCACGAAACATGTCGCTATAGCGCAGTTGTCATTCATATGCTCGTCGCTTCACGACAGCAACCTGGCATATAGTACGGGGGTGGCGTCATGGCACGGCAAAATTTAACGTGAATATGAGGACGTGAGAAAAATACATGCTTGCTTATGTATTGAGCTTTTATTATACAGATGTATGCGTGCGATATGCGTGTACGAGTCCCTTCACATTTTTGTCTATGCAATAGTCAGTGCTGATTTCAACTACTGGGTCTATTGTCATCGAGGAAGGGTTGAAATAAGTACAGAAAGAAGTCGCAGCTTGCGCAGCTACTCTCATAGTGAGTCCACCAATATACGGCAAGACATCCGTTATGATCTGGTTACGTGGCCTGCCTTTCCTGTTTTTATTGCTTCATTCGCTTCAATTGCATTATTTTATGTATTTTATGCTAAGCGTTAAGATATACAAAATGTATTTTCTGCTGCAGCTGAAAAGCACTTCCACCACAATGCACAATAGTGATTATTTACTAATGCTAGAACCGCATAGCGTTATTGGCTGGACGCTACAAGCACCTGTTTTGTTTGCAACATACATAAAATTAATTAATTTGTTTCACTTCTATGGCTTTCACTAGCGAACTAGATATTCAAGATGTTCCATATATATGGAAACGCGTTCCATATGTGCATAGTATAAGGCGAAAAATAAAAATAAGCAAAAAACTGCATGTATACTTATGTGTTTCGCTTAAGCAATATAAATGGGTACGACTAGCAAATATTTTCGGTTTGGCACGAGCACCCTAATAAATTATAGTAGCGTCCTTTGTCTGAATGGTCCACTGCAGGTGGAGCAATTTCCTTCTCTACTTTTCACACGATAGCGTTAGAGAGGTCGTTTCGAAGAAATTCCGGGGTCATTGTCGGCATCGGCGTCGTTGATTAGCGAAAAATTGGCGTTGTCCATGAGCGAAAATTCGATATAGATATAAATGAATAAATAATAAAATGTTAGCTTCGACTGAGACTCGAAACCAGGAATTATGCGTGCAGAGCAGGCCTTCTACCACAGAGCCAAGCCACTGCTTGAAGATGAATGTGGAAAAAAAAAAGAACTCTATACGAATGTCACGTAGAGCAAGGAGTCTCCATAACGCATATAATATTGCGTGTCAGAAGCGTATGATCGCACCAGGCATGAAATCATGTGAATTGCGCTACGAGTTGGTGGTTTAATGGCCCACCCGTTACACAACGCTCAGGCATAATCAATTATCATCACCAGCAACGGCATCAACAAAGTGTTAAGGTGTGCGTGTTGCCTTACGGAGGCGTAGTGGGCACTTCCCTACTATACTTGCAGTAGGCATTCGAGGACAGTTCGAAAAGTCCAATGCTACATGCACACAGATGTTCTCTTCCTTGTTACATGTCTGAGGTGTCCAGCGAGAAGCGAAGCGAGGCCAGCGAATGAGAAGGCGATGTGAACGGGGTCCAATTACGCTATCGTATTCAACAGTAGAAGGTGAAGCTCAAGCCTCCATAATTTTGTTTTTCATTTTCCGATTGCACCGCAAGCTTTTCTGTCACACGAGCTGGATGTCGGCGTAAATATTCTGAGTGGTGTTTCGAGTATTTTAAATGCGAAGCATTTCTTAGCGAACTTCTGCGACTTTGAGCGTATCTATCTATCTATCTATCTATCTATCTATCTATCTATCTATCTATCTATCTATCTATCTATCTATCTATCTATCTATCTATCTATCTATCTATCTATCTATCTATCTATCTATCTATCTATCTATCTATCTATCTATCTATCTATCTATCTATCTATCTATCTATCTATCTATCTATCTATCTATCTATCTATCTAGCCGCCTACGACTTTGTGCTCTCCTGGTCGCTTGGTTCATCGAATGTGCACCAAAATTGGTATGGCGTAACATGACTGTATGACGAACATAAATGACAAGTCATAACATGAAAATCATGACAAGCATGTCATGTACAGCACGATTTACATGCTACGCTCATGGTGCGCTGGCGGCCGTTTCACTAGTTTGATATACACCAAAATTGGTATCTTGCGACGTGACTGTGTGACGAACATAAATAACACGAGTTAACATGACAATCATGACACGCATGTCATGTATAGCATGACTTACGTGGCACGCTCATGGGGCGCTGGCGGCAGTTTCGCTAGCTTGATCTACCCCGAAATTGGTATTGCGCGACGTGACTGTATGACGAACATAAAAACTCGAGTTAACGTGAAAATCATGGCACGCATGTCATGTACAGCATGACTTCCGTGCCACGCTCATGGAGCGCTGGCGGCCGTTTCGCTAGCTTGATCTACCACGAAATTGGTATTGCGCGACGTGACTGTGTGACGAACATAAAAACCCGAGTTAACATTACACTCATGACACGCATGTTATGTACAGCATGACTTACGTGCCACGCTCATGGGGCGCTGGCGGCCGTTTCGCTAGCTTGATATACACCAAAATTGGTATCTTGCGACGTGACCGTGTGAGGAACATAAATAACACGAGTTAACATGAAAGTCATGACACGTATGTCATATACAGCATGACTTGCGTGCCACGCTCATGGGGCGCTGGTGGCCGTTTCTCTAGCTTGATCGACCCCGAAGTTGGTATTGCGCGACGTTGCTGTGTGACGAACATAAATAATAGGAGTTAACATGAAAACCATGACACGCATTTTCCTCAATGACATACAAGACGATGTATGCAGCTCTTTGCTGGCTGCTTCGCATTACATCGATTCCCACAATGCGTGGGATGTGCCGGCTTTTTTTTATTCACAGTGTATTTATGTAAATAAATTGAGTGGCCAATGAATTTTAACAAATAATGGTTATTTTTATTTGTAATAGTGAAGGTTCAAGACGAATAACCGTGAGCTTCACGGAGGCCGCATTTATTGGCAAGTGCGCATCGTCTTGTGTATGTAACGTGGGTGTTTGAAGAGTGTGTTACGCGTTGGTCATATCTCTGATAATTCGGTGACGCCTAACGTCTTGCGTAAGTGTGTTTTTCGTACATTATATATCGCAGTCGCAATAGCTTTTGTTGTAGAAAATTATTGCTTCATGAAGTATCAGGCGGGATAGTTGAATGTGAAAAATAGGAAGAAAAATAGAAATAAATAGAAGTAAAGAAAAAAGCAGAAAAAACTGAAAACGAGAACAAGAAAGAAAGAGAGGAGGAAAGAAAGAGAAAACTGAAGATGAACAGAGAAGGCTACACAGCTCCTCACTTCCTTCAGGCTTGACACCACTAGTGCAAAGCTGCTTTAATTTTTTTGTATCTTTTTTTTCCCGTTATGTCTCCTACAGTAAAAAAAAAAGAAGAGTTTTGCATTTGCGAGAGTTATTAAGTGTCAACCGAACATTTTTTTTTCAAAATCACAATTCAGTTTTTGCGATCGGACCTTTTTCTGTGTACGGCAATCTGTCAAATAATTTGTCAAATAATGAATATTGATTGAAGCAGGCAGACACAGGCCATTTTTTTTGAGCAATTGAAGCAGGAATTACTGCAGAAGAAACAGACGTAAATGACACTATTTATAACGCAAGAAATAACGTACGTACGCCGCGTGACAACGGAATCGCGATGGGAAATGCACAAGCAAGGATTTTCAAGGAGCAAAATGAAGAGGTTCAAATAGGCCACAAAACGAAAATTTGTGAGGGAGATGCTCGCCAGGAAAGCCGCTGGTAAATACAATATAGCAATGCATCTCGGTGGTGAGCTAACGCCATTTGTTAATGCGTGGAGGTAAAGTTGCGCAGTCTGTAGGCAGCTTTACTGTAATAGACACCGTAAGCCCACGATCAAACCAACTGTTATATGAATATGCGCGCTGTGAAGCGCGACATACTAAAAGTACTGTTCAGTTTTCGACGAACACGCTCTTCCTTCCTAGATACTGCCTTCGCGGATGGCAAGCATCTTTTCCTGCAATATGAGCGAATACACGCCAGAGGCAATCGTTTGCTGAATTCCTGCGCTTTAACAAGCATCGAAAAGAGTTTGAAGACAGCAGGCGGAGCCATGGATCTACAAGAAAACAGGTGCACACTGCCCACTCACTCGGGGCGTCATGGTTGAACTTTCTATTTCTTTGACTCAGCGATTTTCTCATCACAGCACAGTAGAAAAACATCCAAGTGCAGAGCAAGTGAAGAGCCTCTTGAGGGGATAGCGACCATTGCGGGCTTGACTCTGATCGTTCGCCACCGCTCGTCGTCCTTTCAAGCTTGTAAAGCATTACATGTGCCGCTCAATACCGCGAAGAGGCCGTGACAATATGGCAGGAGCAGTCAGGAAGGCGTCATCAGGACACCGCCAAGTAGGGACAATTCTACTGCGCGCGAAAATGAAAAAAAAGAAGACTAAGAAGTGAACGGAAGATATAGCGAAGCAAGAAGAACAGGGAACATAGCGACAAGTGTGAACAACGATTTGCTTGGTACTTTTTCTGCTCACAGCTTCAGAACACGGTTTGCTAGAGATGGAGGAGCGGCAGAAAGCGGTAATCGTCGGGGAAAGCCAAACTGTGAAAGAAAGCGAAAGCAAGACGGATAACCGTGAAGCGGCCCTTCTGAATCCTGTGTACATGCCACATGAATGGAATTGTTTCCACCTCGTCTTTTAACGGTGTGGAATTGTATTTAAGTGAATGGGCTATGTTCCGGCTGGCTTCTCTCCTACAAAATAACTCCCTGGACAAATGGCATAACCATGTGACTTGGCTGTCACGGAGGGACTTCCGTTCACACAATATTGTACGCAGCGTCGAACAAAGGAGTTAAATACATTTTCTGTGCCCCATTTTCGGAGCCCTACGCAAACACTTGAAACCAAGTGGAGGGGGGGGGGGAGGCAGCTATTTAGGAGTCACCATCTCTATAAGGCTTGTTGATCAACTGTAAAACGAATATAATCACCCACGTGCGGATGGACGTGTCCTCTTGTTTGCATGCGACATTTGGTTTGCGTTGCATGTAGTTTGAGAAAAGAAAGGTGAATACTAAGTATTGCAACAATGGCACTTTTTTTTACAACTACAGGATGCAGAAGAAGGATGCTGAACTACTTACGTGGGTTGCCGAAACTATAATTTCGAAGATCGCTCTTGTTCTTTTATCGAAAATAGCCCCGTGTATCCAAGAGGACGTTATTTGTAGATATGAAAATTTTTATTTTTGCGAGATTGCATGTTCAGTAGAACTTCGCTCAACTTTAGCAGTATATTGAACGACCTTCACAGGAAGCTTCGTCTTGATTGAAATGCTAGTTGTCTTTCACTGGATAGCCTGCGCTTGCTTTGCTTGAAATTCAAGAGTACGGTGTAGAAGTGAAGGCAGCGTCTTTGTGGTCGTTTATTTATATCAACCTGCATTCAAATTTCATTGATGTGTAGTAGATGCAACATAGCCTTCAGTTTCGTAGCAGCAGCGAGGACTTTTTTTCTTTGTTACATGTTTGTTAAAAGCACTTCAAGTTGCTTGCTGAAGAGGCAGGTTAATCGTGAGCTACGCCGAGAAGATAGATAATACGCTGCAGGAGCATCACCAATTTGACAATCTAATGATTTCGGTAATTCCTCACTAAGTCTTTACAGATGTATGATCGACGCGTATGTACGAACCTCAAATATTTGAATACTGCACAAACATACATCATTGTGAAAGCATTTAATCTGACATGTTAGGCCTGGATCTACGAAAGACACGGCTATTAAAGGAAACTTAAAAGCTCTAAAGCTGAATAACTCGGACCAAGCTTAAGTGGGAGTTCAGCATCGAATTGTGCTGGGAGTGCGGAATAGAAAAGCTTTCTGGTACCACTAAATCGAGCCACGTCTCAAGACGTTCAGGAAACGGAGGTGAAAAGGTGCTTGTCATGCAGTATGATCAAATACAGAACGAGGACTAAGGCCAATTCGTGAAATATTGAAATATGTCCCTTACGCGATGATCCCGATTTCCCAAGCAGGTTGTCTATTATGGCGCCCCTTATTCGATGCGTGTCACGGGCGTGGTGATTCACTCTTTTATTTTATTTTTTCTTCGCTTTATTACATTGCACGAGTACGTTCATGTCCTCATCACCATCGCAACCCTCGAAAGTAATTTGCGATAGCAGCACGTGTACTTCACGAAACACCTGCAGCACGCAGACGCCTATTGCATCAGAGTGAGGGAAAAGACACGTATGAACCGGAAATCTTAAAAGGGGCCCTCCAACACTATTCAACCCCCCATTTTTTACTTGCGGGTTGCGTAGACTGATGGCTGGGGATAATTTTAGCATAAGTTTAAGCACCGATATCAAATTATTTAGTATTTTAATCATGCGTTGAAGTCTCTACATCGCTGCTGACCGCATCAGCGCGTAGTGGCGCTTGCCAGAACTATTGCTGGCGGAAATGACGAAGATGAGCGCTGGCCTATGATTGGATAAATGTAACGTTAGAAGTAATAACGGCGTTGCATCAAAGTTGAGATTACTATTGTGTTTCGTTTTTCTTTTCTGTGCTTTTTCAATGAACTCCAAATAGCCGCCGTCGCAACAAAAAATATCACTACACCCACAAAGTACGACAGAGGCGCCGGTTGCCATTTCGCCTCTGGTTGCTCTGGCTTTCATTTTTTTTTTTGTCTGCACCGATCGGATGTCCATATGAAACACTTGCCCCTCTTCCTTCTTTTTGAGTCTGTACGTTTGCGAGCTGCCTCTTTCCGCATATGCTGTAGGCTCAGGATTGTTGTTGAAACGGTGCATGTAATCCTCTTCGTTGAATTGTTGTCGCTGCACACTTGTAACTCGTCGGGCTGCTCACCGAACAACCCACGTAGGGGCGACCGTGTTTAACCGCCCATGCCGCTCCACAAATTCCCTTCTCAGAATGAGAGGGAATGACACGGAATGTCGTTGTAAGGAACAGCAGACAAAGCCTCCCCAGCCTCGCTTCGAAGCAGTAGCGCCCGCTCAAGTTCTGACAAGTCAGGTTTCAGGAACCACGTTTGCTACTATGGCAACGACGTCAACAATGCGTTGGAAAGGAGAAGCAACAATGGTGTGCGAGCTTCCCCTACGTAAGAGCTTTCAGCCCATTTCATTGGAGCGCCATCCGAAGTCACAGCAGAGAGTGAAATGTGGTCACGTGACCCCGCAAAAATCGAGTTGAGGGCAGGCATTTTTTTTCTTGTATTTTGAATTTTCTAAATTGAATAACTTCGTACTCCGTGCCGCTATCGCTGCCGTTCTTGCTGCACTAGTTCGTCCGTACTTCAGTCTACGCAATCCACGAGTAAAAAATGGGGGTTGAAGAGTGTTAGAGGGCCCCTTTAATGCGCCTTTTTTGGGGCTGCCTAAACGCCGAGGCCTTTACCGCAGACCCCATAAAAATGGGAAGCCGCGGGCGTTTCTGAGAAATGTTGGCGGCAGGCGCACTTCCCCGTTTTTTCGCTTCAACGATTCGCGCATGTTCGGCGCTCCGTATAAGACACCCGTGAGCCTATAACGAAATAGGATCAAGCTGTGTGCGCAGTTATCGCAACCTGCACTGCACCCTCCTCCGTTTTCTGCGCATCGCTGCGTCTCCACATTCTTAGCCACGGGCTGCTCTACCGCAGGAACTTACCGTGTCAAATTGGGTTATCGCACGAGCACACACACGATGCTTCTAGCGGAGACAAATACAGAGAACGAAAGAAGGGAACCAAAAAGAGGGCACCAGGGTGGCCCAAGAAGAAGCTGCCACAGTTCGGGAAGGTTTCTAATGCAATCTGAGCCGCTGAAGAAGAGCTTCTACAAATGAACCTCTGTCGGAAATCTAAAGCAATACAGCGCGACCCCGAGCGTCAAGGCACTGCCTCCGTATCGCGAACCAAAGATTGAATCGAAACCTTATCGAGAAGGGAGCAAACCGATCTCGCAGCATAAAAGGGGCAAGAAAAAGGAAAAGAAGTAAATGTGTATACAGAATGCCGGAGGACAAGGTGAGGGTTGGGGTTATATGGTATCGAGAACGACGAAACGGATGAAGGCCTCCACTATCGAGAAAACAGGAGCCGAAAAAAAGAAAAGTGATGGGCTGGGACGAAGCGGGGAAGAGCGTGGAGGACAGGGACAACCCTGGTTGGTAGATTGGTCGGTTCCACTTCCTCTTGCTGAGCACACGTAGGCGTAATACTTTTCGTAAACACGTATCTATGTATTTTCCCCTCCTCCTCTATTGCAACCTTTCAGTGTTTGTCGCAGAGAAGTATCAATTTTCTCTTGGACACATCACTTTGCCTGCCTCAGTACTGCAACCGCCACAACCTTTTATGTCCCGACGCTATTTGCCTCTCAACCATCCGTCTCAGCTTCTTTTTACCGCCTATACTCCCGGCTTCCTGGAGCTTAGGAAGCAGTGCTCAAGAGGCACTAATGCACACGTAGGAAGCATATGGGAGATGTACACACACCTTATGTGAGACTTGTAGATGTGTATTTATAAAATGATGGAAGCGAGTAAAGATGCTGATGGCTACAATTAAAATAGAAGTCTTCTTTTGTGCAGTGATATGTGATATCGCCAGACATACTTCTTGATGCACTTACGTACTTCAACAATGCACGTGGTGTCCGTTTTCGACAGAAACGAGGCCTCGCCATATTCAGGAGGCTTCTCCTTCGTAAGTGCTGTCTGTGAAAGGGCATCGCTGAGTAATACATCTTGTTGTCATAGCGAGTGTGAGAAAGAGAGAATCTCCTCCTTTCTGAATCTCCGCGGGAAAATTTCTACAAATGTATGTAATAGCGTAACACTGGTGCTGCCTCACTTGGAGTGCATAGCGGCCACTCAACTAGCGCGTGCTGCTGCGAGCATTATTTCATGAACATTTCACGGAACGTTTAAGCGCTTCCCACTTTCAGTGTGCGATCCAGTCAAACGTCACTGTTTCTTTTAAATGTTTTTCTGCTTTTGCTATACTTGTGGGCGCGTATTCGCGAAACTTGAAAGCAGCACTTTTGTTTGTTGTTGTTGTTGTAATTTCACACCACTGTATGCCATAGTCTGGTGCACGGATCTAGTCAAGCCTTTTCAGGCTTTTTGTCCGTGCACCAAACATCTGTCAGATGTTGAATAAAAATTGAATTGAATTGAAATGAATTGAATTTCCTCCGCGAGAGTTGTTCCTGAAGGAAACCTTCAGCCAACATTGATGCTGGGAGGATGGATAGTCAAGGATGCAGGCCAATGGGAACTTGCGAAGTAAAACTTCGTGAATTCAGCTTCTGCTGCATAGCCACCAGGATCTGAGTTGCTCTATTCCAAGCGAATTTCGATCGAAGGGGCCCTAGTGGGCGTTATTGAAGCTGGTCTTTCAGTGTTCGGTTCGGCTAGGTGAATAGGACGCAATGCTCACCATTGCTCCTTCGCTGCTATTATTCCAACCGCTTCCTAGAAACCAACGTATTTTTCTTTCAATCTTGAATGGTAACTTAGAGCCAGTCTTCAGCTTACCCTCATACTGTGCACTCTACAAATGGGCGAATGAAAATGCTACCAATTTTAACTGTCTCTTGTAAACAGCTGGGACCATACTTGTGAAAATGTCTTACGCTAGATTAATTTGTAAAACAAATTTTCCGTCTATCACAATGCTGCGCATCTCAATATTGGGACTTGCTGGTCAACAACAGTGAGCACTTGCGAACGAAAAGCTTTGTGAACTCAGTCACTCGATATTTAAAGACATGTTCGCCATTCTTAAGTAACTGCATGATGAAACGATTCAGTGATTTCTTAGAGATTGCCTTTTTCGCATTTCGAATACTAAAGCAACTGATAAGCAAGATTTCGGGCGTGACAGTGCGGTGGTTGACATTAAGCGAAAGAAAAAGAAAACGTTTGCTGTTCGAAGAATACGTAAGCACCTCTGACGTGTCATTGGCAATTTCTGCAGCGCAAGAAATTCTGGCAAACAGCATTCAAGAAATAGAAACAGAGCTGCCCGGTAGCGATACTATTACACGTCAGCATATTTACATGAAATAAATGGCGTTTTCAGCGTGCGCAGCGCTTTACGCGCTTAAAGCACTTGCGATCTCGACTTGGTAATTCGCTTTATAGAATCATCAATATGGTTACTTCTAAATCTACTACTTTTTCATCAAAATTAAGCTTAGCGAAACCGGTCCTCGCAACGCGAAACACCATACATCATCATTAGACTTAGCGAATGCGTTTTGTTGTAAAAGCATTCGCGTGATGTCTCAGTGGGTTAACAAGATTTCGCAGAAATGCGCGAGATTGCACTGGTCCTTTAGCGCATGATCGTAAAAATTATGTGTCACTGCGTGTCAGAATCAGTGTGTTAATTTTTCCGCAGGTTTCTTCTCAGTAACATAAAATTTTAAAATTTCTGTTCCGATTCCTCGAGGACATTCACCGAATTGATAAACTGTAATTTAACTTACATCAGCATCATTACGTTGTGACATGTACATATCACGATCATATTATCTTCTTTTTTTTCTCCTTCTCCTTTTCTGCCCTCCTCCTCCTAGGGCCTTTCTGTCCTCACTCCCCTACCCTATACAGAGTAGCATGTAGGCGCCTTTAGGTACGCCGGCAGAATTCTCTGTTTTTCAATAAAGAGCTTTCTCTCTCTCTCTCTTCGCAGGCTCCTTTCGTAACTGATAACTTACGCTCTGCATATACACGGTAGCCACTGTTAAGCTTCTCTCATTAATCACATATCGTTTAACCTTACACGTGTACGAGTGAGGCCGAACATTAACGCGATGCTCGTTGGTTGTGTAGCGGAGAGGCCGAGGAAAAAGGATGCTGCTAAATGCGTTACCAAAACCAACTGATTTATTCGTTGGCCCACGCGCGCGCCCCTCGTGCCTCCGCAGACTCCATCGTCCTCGCTGCGTCGGCAGGCTGGCACCCGCCAAGCCCCCCCCCCCCCCCCCCCCCCCGCTGTATAGACGGAGTCGCAGTCCAAATAAAGTCTTGATCTAGAGATCGTAGTGGCGAACGGGTGCTTAGTTTTCTTTTTTGGGGGGGGGGGGCGGGGGAGGGTCGGGGCTGAGAGTGGCGCTGAGGACGGGTGGAGAAACCGAGTGGATTCTGCGAGCCGGTGTGTTCGTTCGACACGTACGTAGGCAGGTGTCGTATCGGCAGGGAGTCGTCCGGGACGAGTGGATTCATTAGCGCTCGCAGGCAAGTGACATCGCTGCGATCCCAGGATTTGGGCTGTCTGAACGAAAACGACGTGGCGTTCGCGTTTTTGTTGAGGTCACACGCAAGTTGCCAATTGAGGATGAACTGCTGGTCCCGAGACGCGGCGTAAGAAGCACCCCAACCAGCGTCGTCGACGGAAGAGCCTGAGCGTTGCAACTCCGCAGCGTCGGCGCGGGAACGCGGAAACCGAGTGGGAGCGCAAAAGACGCGCTGCAGGTGTCTTCACCCGTTGAATGGAGAGCGCATGTTGTGAGCGTCGCTAACACTCTTGTCGCAGAGCAGCATCTGAGGTCAGAGCTGTTTGTTCACTTAACGTAGGTGTATCCTCAGCTACAGCGTGTTCTTTCACGGCCGCAGCTGGCACTGAAACATCAGATGATGTCTGTACTACTTGATTCTGTGTAGGCATTGGCAGAAGAACGCTGTCGTCGGCAATGGCAGCAGTGGCAGACAAAACGGCTGGTGCGAGGCGACACTCTGTCGTGGCACGTGACGTGCACGGCGTCGTCCTGGGCGCCGCGTCGAGATCAATGTCTTGCGATGACTGTGTGAGTACGTGTGAGTCAATTGAGGCCGTAGCGTCGAAACTTGGTGGAATTAGACAACTTGACTTAGCGTGTGTGGGCGGCGGGGTTGTGATGGCTCGAGGTTGGAAACCAACGGTTAACGCGGCAGGGAGTAAATGACGTTGCACTGCCGGTTGCTGTAGGGATAGCACGAAACCTCGAAGTCGGTCGTATGCCTGGGGCCCAGGAGGAGTCACACTGCATCGCAGAGCAGGAGGAAGCATGGCTACCGTGATGGCGTACGTGTCCTGCTGCGAGACGATGTTACGCAGGTAGAAACCAGCCTCCATCTTGATGAGCCAAATGGCTGGACATCGCGGCCAGGATTCGGGAAACTCCGGCGGCAGCAAGATGCAGTGCGCCGTCGTTTCATCTGGTCGTAGCGCCATCGTGATAGGCGCGTCAGATGTCGGTTGACTCGGTGTGAACGTCCGATGGAATCTTCTGGAAGGTCATTCCAAGGTCCATGTCACCACTGTAGCGTAGAGGCCGAGGAAAAAGGATGCTGCTATATGCGTTACCAAAACCAACTGATTTATTCAACGGCCCACGCACTCGCCTCTAGTGCCACCGCAGACTTTGTCCTCACTGCCTCGGCACGCAGGCACGCGACAGATATATGCCGAGAAAGCGCTTGCAGGCACTGCTGGGGAACAGGAGGGATACGCCAAGGTGACAGAATGGGATAGAGAGAGGTGAGAGAAGTATCGCGCATGGCTTCGGGATTGTTATTGGTACTCATTATGTTCAGAGCCGTCATTTCTAGCATCGCGGGAATCACCGGTGGCGATGCCAAATTGAAGGGGCGTTCCGAGGATGAAGGCCTTTTATTATCCCCTTCATTTGCCATCGTTCAAGCGTGGGTGCGTCCGTGTGTTCTGAGACGTTTACTTGAAGGAGATATAAAAAATAAAATAAAAGGGGGCTGACGGAGGAAATGGCTAACTCAACTCGTCTCATCATGCGTTTTTTTTTTTATCGCGTCGTTTTGTTGTTTCGTGTTCGTGATGTCTAGGGCAACACATAAAGCGCTACACTGCAGCCACTCGTGAACGACCACGACCAGTGATGCTGATATGGACGTTTTTTCTTCACCTTTAGCTTCCACCTCTTCTCCCTTTCCCTTCACTCTGCCCAAACACCTTCCTCTCGCCACCATGATGAACGGCAATGCTTAATGGCAAATAGGAGGAAAAAGCGCACCGATGGAATTGCTTTTACCGCCATTTACTTCTTTTTATTTTTTCTTAGGGACTCGCTGAAGTGTACATTTTGCTTGTCATCTTTTTTCTTGAGCTCAACAAAAAGCGAGCTTCAAGCCACGCGAAAAGAAGAGACGACGCCGGTACACAGAAAAAAATGATGTCTCATTTTAAATGAGCATAAGACGAAAGGAAACACCTAAATAAAAAAACCATATAAAAGAATAAAAGCGTACGATACGTGAAGATTCGTCTTGGTTTTCGTATATAGGTATAATGGCTGTACCTTGTAAGAGACCACAGCCGAAGCAATCACTGCTCACTACCGTCAATAAATAACGAACGAAAAATTGATTTAAAAAATGTGACGGGACATGGTGGTGTAGCAGGCAACACCAAGACTTTAAGCCACACAACGAATCAGATTATTAAACGGCGAGAAGAAGAAGGCAAACGACGCACGAAGTAGCGTAAACACATCTTCGCGGAATTCAAAGGGACTACAAGAAAGGGAAGAGTGGAAGAGCTGAAGCGTGTGTCGTCACGAAAATACAGCAAGCGAAGAGGGCAGGCTTGTAGCACGCATCGCAGAGCGTAGCAGCATGCCGAGAACTGCGGCTGTAGCAGGAGTTACTTTAAGCATTACCTTGTTCTGTTCGTTTGCTTCTTTACTTCGACCCGCGCGTATCTTGTGCGACAACCGGCGGCCACCTTCCCGCTTCATTCCACGTGCATTATGTTTTCTCTTTGTCGCTTTTCGTGTAATGAGGCAAGCGCTGCGTTTCGTATAATTATGGGAGCGGTCTCGGCGTAATGCCGGTGTAACGCTTCAGAGAGTCACTTATACAACGTAGAGATAACGTAAAAGAAAGCACGATCGACATTGAAAATGAATACAATGGCAAAAGAGGGTGGCCGGAGAGTTGGAGCTTCCCGCGTGAAGCGAGAAACGCGACGGTCGTAGCGATAACGATTATGATAATCGCCGGCTTGGAGCCTCGTAACTAGACACCATCGCACTGAGGCGAGCCTACACACAGCGTCACTAACGAGGCCAGCTTACTATTTCAAAGTTTTTTACTCTTCTTCGTGTGTGATAATCGACTTTGTGGTTTTTTTTCTTTCTTTTCTATTACTCTTCGTCAGATTGCTTCCTCCTCTGTAATTTTTTTTCTTGCGTCATGACTTTTTCCCAGCACTCACAATGTGTTCTTTTTCAACCCTTTCTTTTTCTTCGTGTTTGACGAATACCGCCGCAACTTCGTTCTCAAGGCTTCCTCTCCTTGTCAGCGCTCAAGATAGCAGCGCCTTGTTCACAGCATATTTATACCCCCGTCGTAAGAGCAAATGGCGCCATCAATACTAAGCCATTGTGTCCAGTTCACCACCTCCATTTTTTACCTTGGCCCTGCAAGTTATTCGTAAGAAAGAAGAACGGAAAAATCTTAGTGCTTCTTAATCGACATTTGTCTGACTTTTGGGAGTGTACTGATGAGGAGGGCAGCTTCCCAGGTTTTACTCACCGCTTATTAACTAGGCGCAGTCAAAGGACAAAATTAATTCTCGTGTGCGGCTCCTAAGTGTTCTGGCGTGGTCGGCAAGCGAATAGAAGCATTGAAGGGAACTTCTAAGTGACCGGTAGTCTGGCTTACAGAAGGCCGCCGAGCAAGAAGTTTCCGTAGTGCACGTGGCAGATGTTTGTGATCCCCTCTGAATTATGTACTAACTATTTGGCGATAATAATCTGCGTAAACGCACTTGGACGTCAGAGGACTTACTCCCCAGGAAGGTATTGTGCATCCAGCGTGATACCGCATGTTTTTACTTCTATTATACGGGCGCGTTAATTTATAGCCGTTTCTCGTTCTCAGTGATCTTCAACAAGCTCGCTATGAAAACATTAATAAATAATAATTGTAAACGAAACTTATGCGCAGAAAAATACAGCTTTGTTCTCAAAATCGCGCGTGGGCGTTTATTATTACTTTACATTGCAGCTAGAGCCAGTGTTATCGCTCAAAACGTGCGTTACTTTTGCTGATAGCAACAACTTAAGCTCTAATTTTCTGCTTTTCCTCCTATACTTAATTATTAACGCGATAGCGTTAAAGAGCTCGTATCGGAGAAATTCCGCCGTCGGCGTCGGCGCCGTTGGTTGTGAGCGAAAAATCATCACCTTGTCCCTGACCGAAAAATCAAAAAAGCTGCAAATAAAATAAATAATAAAAATTTTGAGTCCGAGTGAGAATCGAACCCAGGCCGTCTGCGTGGCAAGCAGGTGTTCTACCACACAGCCACGCCTCTTTTTTTTTTCTTTCATGGTATTTATTACAAATGTGTGTAATTTGCATACATAGCGAACAAAATACTCGAGGCGGCTCTGCCAGCGTACAAGCGTTACACAGAAGTCCTAAAAGGGTATTAAAGCTATACATTTAATGAAGAGTGGATACCAGTCCGGTTGAAACTCTAATTGTTCGTAAAAGTCTTTTAGCTGAAGAGCCATTTGAATGAAATGTAACCGCGATGATACCATGGGTTCCGCATGCCTGTCTAACATGCGAGTTTTCCATAAACTGTGCATACCCATTAGTAATAGCATGTCAACAGGCACAGAATGGCTTTTCGGTGGCATGAGATAACGTATGCTATACGAATTTAAATCGAGTTGTTTTTTAAAAGCCCTTTGTAGAACGTCCCAGAAGAGTATGGCGTCTTTACAGCTGATGAAGCAATGTTCTATAGTTTCCGGAACTTCACAGAGGCGACAGTTAAACTGAAGATATAAAGATGCCTTTGCTGCTTAACCAGGTCTTCACAGGCAGCGTCTGTGTATGCACTTTGTAGAAGAATGTCTTGGATGTTGGTGAAATAGGCATTTTCTTCACACGCACAACCACGTCGTGTCCAGGCAATCCAACATATAGTGAGCGGTACAAAGGTGCAGCAAACAACATATCTAATATGGCATTATACAGATCTTTTCGTGAACTAGAGAATAAATAGTCGTTAGAGAATCTTACTGTCAAAAACCGCACTGATTCATACACTTCACGCATGAATCCTTGCAAATAGGGAGGCGAGGCACAATTAGCAGATACCACTAAACTTGGTAAAACATCGACGAGATTCACTTGTAAAAATGTTCGAAGCAGCGGATGATCGCAGTCCCGAAAGTAGAAAAAACGGGATACCAATTGTCTAATAGATGCACCAACCCAAGACCACCTGCACAAACTGGTCTAAAAACATTGTCACGCCTCATCGGCTCGTAACTTGATGACCAAATAAAGGTAGCAAAGATTCGGTGAAATTTCTGAATGTAAACCCTGGAACAATGTAGTATTTGCAGTACGTAGAATAATTTTGTTGCCAGGAATAGATTGCATGCTTTAGCTCTGCCAAAAATTGAGAGGTTATGGGGAATAAACGTCTGGGCGTAACGCTTTAGGCCGGGTACACGTTCTTTTCAATAATGTGCGCTTGACTTATATGCATCCAATGGAATGCCAAGGTATTTCGGTGGCACACAAGACCACGCAATGCCCTCGAAATTCGTTGGTTTATTAGCCCACGGGCCAAGCCACAGTCCTAAACATTTAGCAAAGCTCATTCGTGCACCAGAAATGGTTCCGAATTCCCGAATAGTGGACACCACTGTTTTTATACTGGGAATGTCTGTACAAAAGAACGGCAGGTCATCCGCATACGCTAATACTTTCACCTCAATTCCGTAAACACTGAAACCATGAACATTGCAAGATCGAATCACGCTTAAGCACAGTGGTTCCAAATATAGGGCAAAAAGCAGTGGCGACAACGGACAGCCTTGCTTCACAGAAGAGTGAATCGACAAAGGTTTTGACAGGTGGCCATTAACAATCAAACGTGTTGAACAATCACTGTAGCGTAGTTTTATACCTTTGAATATAGTGGAACCAATGTTAGCATGGTCCAGAAGAGAAAATAGAAAGGAATGACGAACCCGATCAAACGCCTTCGCTAAATCTACTTGTAATATTGCCAGTTGGTCATACGAGTGGGAAGAATGTTCCAATACTGTGCGGGCAATGTGTATGTTGGTTTGTATTGAACGACCTTTCAGGCCGCAAGTCTGGTGGGCGCCAATAAGAATTGACATTGCAAATTGTAGTCTGTTTGATAGTATTTTTGCAAACATTTTATAGTCAACGTTAGACAGTGTAATCGGTCTGTAGCCGTCGACATGACGAAGCTTTTCTCTATCTGAGTATTTCGGAATTAGGACGGTGTGGCTTCTTGTAAAAGATTGAGGAAGGGTCCCCAGATTCAAACTCTGCGTGAAAATGTCCAGCAGTACTGGGCACAGTAAGGATTTAAAGGTTTTCTAAAACTCGGCCGACATTCCGTCGGGTCCTGGCGTTTTCGACATCGGTAACTGGTCAACGGCGAGTTCTATTTCTTTTAAAGTGATAGGCCCACTAATAGACTCACACTCTTCATCCGATAAAGGAGTCACAAATGACAGAAACTGCGTTACTAGATCTTCATTTTGTTTTTCATAGGAATCGCTGAACAATGCTGTGTAATACGCTTCAAATTCTGTCATTATTTCACTTGTATTAGTTACCAATGACCCTTGCGAATATAAATCTGGTATAAATTTGCTTTTTGCGTTGCGGTATTCATCGAGTAAGGCTTGACGTGTGGGTTCCTCTGAATGCAAGGTACGAGTATTGCGTGATCGAACACGGGCACCTCTGTAGCGTAAGGTGTCGTACCTCTGGAGTGCGCATTTGGCATTAGCGATTTCGTCTGTGTAACAACCAGGCGCCTCACATTCAAATTCATGTAAGTTTTGAAGATTCTTTAGTAACGTGTTTTGTTCTAACCTTCTGTAAAAGCCCCGCACTGATCCGATTTCGATAGCTACTGTCCGAACTTCTTGTTTGAAAAATTCCCAAGAGGCAAACAAAGGCATGTCAGCCGACAAGCAACTCCTCAGGGCTACGCGCACGCGATCAGTAAATTCCTGGTCACTCACAATTGAAGAGTTGAGTTTCCAGAGTGCCCACTGCGGTCTGAAATATGATCGAGTGTTATGACCAATCTGCCCCATAACAATGCAGTGATCTGAGAACGAAATAGGCTCCGTTTTGCATGACAGGTCGCGAGAAATAGGAGGCGCTGAAACATAAATGCGATCTATTCTAGTGTGAGTACTACCCTGTGCATGTGTATATGAGGGTAATCTATTCAGTGCTCCTATGTCAACAAGTCCCGCATTTTGAACTATCAGAGATAGCACTTCAGCACTCTTATCGCTGCGGCTAAACCCAGTACGATCACACGGACTGCAAACACAGTTGAAATCACCCATGAGCAGAATGTTACGGTCAGGATCTAGCAAAGTCGCCAAGCTTTCAAAGAAATTAGTGCGCCGAGGTGCATCATTGAAGGCATATACATTGATTAGGCGCCACGGCAAACCATACAACATAAAGTCGCATTGTATAAGCCGCCCCTCAGCATCAACATTACAAGCAACAGAAGAATAAGGTAAACTCTTCCTAAGAAACAAAAGGCAGCCCGCCGATAGGCCTACAGCGTGCGAAACAATTACATCAAATACAGAGAGATATGGCCGCAAGGCCCTCTCCGTGTCCACTTCACTCTCGATCTTCGTTTCTTGAACGGCGACGAAGTCAAGGTGGTGGCTGAACAGCAACCGGCGGAGCTGCACCTGCTTCTGCTTGGATCGAAGTCCACATACGTTGATCGTTGCAAAAGTGACTTTCTGCGGCAGCGCCATGGTGTCTACACTTTTATCAGAGCTGCATACGCCGGTCTGGTGGGGAAGGGGCGCGCGAATGCTCCCCGTTACCGCCGCCAGGCCTCCTTGATCTTGAACGTCTGCACTTTCCTGCATGCTTTGATGACCTCCGACGTCGTGATTGTCTTGGGCCAACCGCCGAGTCGCTTTCCTCACTCGTCTCAGGGTTTGACGATGCAGGGCGCTTACTTATAGAAACATCGACGGATTCTCGCACATCGGCACTAGTTAGCTTCTCATGTGGCTTTTCTACATCAGCATTACTGCTGCGGCTTTCCTTTTGTGTCAAGACTGACTCATGTGCAGGTACTGCTGCCTTCTCTCCGCTGTCTGTCACATCTACGGTGTTTGACGCTTGTTTAGATTTCGCCGCTCCAGCAGTCACTAGCTGCGTCCTTGTCAACAGCACAGGGCTCAGCGACGGCAGCACGTGGAAGGTCTCCCGTTGCATCGAGGACTTCCGTAGCGTCCATGATATGTTCTGGAAACGCATCTTCAGGTGGTGGCATGCGATGTCGTAATTTATTGGCATACGTCGCCACACATTCTTCAGCCGTATGTCCAAACCGCCGACAATCTTCGCAGCGTGGTGTCCTGCAGTGTCGACGAATATGTCCTACTTTGTTGCAACGAAGGCATAAAGGCGGCCTGCCAGGAATCAGCACTAGACTTTGTAGACCACAAACTGAGAGCAGATGCGGGATGTCGGAGACACGCACTCCGTCACCAAGTGCCAGTACAACGTCTCGGTTAAGGGTCCTCATCTGTTCCATTTCTGACACCCTCCAAGTTTCCGCTGAAATCGACTTGATCTTTCCGAAAGGATGAAAGGCTTCGTGCACATAAATATCTTCCAGGCGTTCAGGGAGCCATAACAGCTTCATTTTAACTTCCGTGGGTTCAGGGTCTATAACGACGCATGTTCGTCCTCGAACAAAGAAGTCACCACAGGTTACTATCTTCACTTTAGATAGCGCAGTCCTGCAAGTCACCATCCAGACATGTGACATTTGAAACTGTCCGATCGAGGTTATATCAGCAAGGTCTATGATATTCCAGAGGGCATCTCGAAAGTCCTGCGCTCGGTATGGACGGCCAGCAAGGTCTGCATGCAGGAAAACGGAGTCTGCGACGAGCTTACCAGTAGGAAGACGGGGCAGGACGATACGGTAGTCATTACTGCTGGGAGAAACCTGGGCAGTACCTCGGCTTGAAGCCGATTGATCCTTTGTAGCGGACAACATCAAAAACACAACCGAGTGCAGCTCCAAGCAGAGGCGTGGCGGTTCGGAACAGCCACGCCTCTGCTTGGAGCTGCACTCAAAGTAACTTTCATGCTTCCCAAAAATGCGCGTCCTGTATACAGGTGTCACAGTACGAGATGTAATATCGCAGTAATATTGCGTGATACAAGCGTACATTGCCATCGGGCGTCACACCCTGTCAATATCATTACGACTTGGGAGTTTAAAGACAGCCACCCATTACAAAAGGCACACACATTACTGCCCGTATTCCCTTAAGACAACGTAGTGGGTGCATCGCCCCTTCGAGAAATTTCTCGCGCATAATTGCTCCTGGTTTAAAGCATGCTACCCATTACATAAGGCACACACCTTAGTGCGCGCATTCTGTTAAACACTCGTAGTGTTCGAAGTGCGCAATAGGGGCAGGATATCGCTATCGCGTTGAACTCTCAAAGGCGAATCTTAAGCGTCCCCCAATTTTTTGTGTGATGTTAACTTTAAGCAATCAGTACATTTTAATTTTAGCCTAACTCATGAGAAAATATATGTATTATTTCAATAAAGGTGGCCCGTTCAATTGACAGGCAAGAGTACTGATAGCGATATGCATACTATAAACAACTACACGCAGTAAGACTCGTAGATTTATCAGCCGTATGCACTGCGGAGTACGGCCGCTACCAATTAAATTCACATGCATGGTGTTACCCGCGCGGAGGTAAACAAAACAATTACGCTTTGCCACGATAGCAGCGAGCGCGAACTCATCACAACGCTAGCGTGAGAAAGACGCAGGCATGCAGGGTCAGTAAATGCTCCGCGTTGTCTCTCGTCTCAACGCGTCACAGAACATTTGTGATGACGCAACCTCTCACACTATGCGTGTGGGAAGACAGCGCACACGAAGCCAACATTGGCTCTCCTAGCCTTTGCATCCGTCGCATAACTCGCAATAGATTACGCGCGAGATGCCTATGAGCTCAGCTGCGCGAAGAGTTACCGCAGCTGCCATGGCTGCGTTATAAGGGTATTCATTATCAGTAGGGTGATTGGAACTGTGTCATGCTAGGCCATTCATGAAACCCTTTTTGAAGTTATTGCACTTAGACTATAAGAGAGGGAGAGAGAAATAGATGGAAAAGAAGAGGCAGAGAAGTTAACCCGGTAGGAATAACCGGTTTGCTACCCTGCACAGGAGTGTGAATATAGTGGTCATAAAGAGGACAGAGAGAGTGAGATAAAAAAATTCACACCATCTCCCGCTAAAGGGGAGCATGAGGCGATGCGAAGCAGCGTTTCGGCATGTCGAGCCCGCGTTTCAGAGAGGGAGGGGACAGGGGGAGATGAGAGAGGAAAGGGAGAGAGGGAGCGGAGAGGGGAGTGGGGAAGAGGGAGCGGAGGTGTGTGGAGAGGGATAGCGCATGCGCAGTAAGGGTGGTCACGCCGCACACCACCGGTTTGAACTCCGCCATAAGATGCTTCGCAACTAAAAATGCACACATGCACACACATGCAGGACGTTCCTATCAGAGCCGTTCTGATAGACCGGTTGAACGCAGAAAGCGCAATGGCGCTTGCACAGCCTTCTTTTGTGACGTTAAGTCCTGTCGGTGGCGCAGGACTCTTTCTTCCGAAAGAGTTCGGTCGTCCAATTTACCAAGCGCGTTACAGAGCGACCGTCTCTGCGAACAGCACTGTGGACAGTCGCAATAGATTGAATCGTTTCATCACTTCCGCAGTGGTCCCCAGATGCGGTGTCGGCCGTTCCTATGCGAAACGCGTACGCATAGGTATGTGCGACACCCAACCGTAACCTGCACAGAAGGGTAGCGTCATCTCGGCAAAGTCCTGGAGGATTGGAAGGCTGAGAGTTGGGTCCAGGGAATATAGCCGTGCGTGCTGGTGGCATTGGCAACATATAAATGTTGCCAAGGGAGTTTCTGTCAAGGCAGATTTCATCGGTTGTCGAAAAGGCGTTTATGTGCTAGAACTGAGTCTTACGATGCCCAGTCACTACTATAGGCTTGTTTTTACGTGTTTCTTTAGTGTTTTCGATCTGTAAATTCTTCGTAGAAAATCTGCCTCCAGTAATATTGCTTCAGCAATATTTCCCGTATCAGCAGTGTAGTCGTTGAAGAAAATGACACCAACTACCTAAACTATTTTTTCGTTCCAAGCGGTAAAATGTTGACAGCGTGAGGCGATTACTTTTCTGGAAAAAAAAACGTAGCTGCGTCAAAGTAAACTTGTACATAAATTTTAATAAAACCTCAGCAATCACTAACGAATAATTTGCAGACTTAATCCCTAACTACTCCTAGTATGAGATGACGGCCGATGATTTAAATACAAGCGTTTTCTATCGACGCAGCGTCTGAAAATTATTTCTCCCCACCCTAAACGTATTCCAACGAAAAGCGTGTGATGGAATTGTTGAAGCGCGAGATACCAGAAGCATCACTGAACAAAACCAGTTTAATTTAGGTAGGATTAACTTCGATAACCAGAACTAAGCTGTGTTTGACACGTGGACTGCCTGCCAGTTTTGTTCAGGTTTACTCATGCGTGCCACACACATATTTAATTAAGCACAACAGCACACATTTGCAAATCTCCACAATGGTGTTATGAGGGCATGGCGATAGGATAAAGCCATCTGTTTTCGAAAGTTGTCCTCCTAGATATCTATTCACGACACAACACGCTATTGATGTTCGTTCCACCGTTTCAGTCTAGAGTTCTTGCAAATACATTTATTTGTATGTGAAGGACCTTCAACGAACAGATACATTCGCTTGCAGTGTGAATATATTCAAGTTAACGTGCGCTCAGTCTGACCTGTGTTTCGTTTGTCCCTGATCGCAAACTGTTGGTTCAAGTTTTTTATTGGGCAGTTTCAGTAATCAGTGGAATTCCTACTTCAAAGATTAACATGTGAATCATTGCAACAGAAGACATCGACGCACCTCGAGATGACGGTGCCTATGCGTATACATGGGAAAATCGAAACAGATCAAAAGTCTCTGCGTTCTTTGGCCGCCATAAATGGGGAAGCTTACCGCCACCGATTCGCGAGAGCACAAAACTGGGACGCGATATTAGCTTAGAACTTATCAATACAGCGCAACAAAATTAAAAAAAAACGGAACAGGACTTGTTACGATACCGCCAGGCGCCAACACATATCCCACATAATGGACGCACGTGTGAGAAAATAGCTCGCTATGTTATTTGACCAAGAAGCCGCACTAAACCAGAAGCCACGGTACAAGAGGGATGTTCTTTATTAATTAAATAGTGCTGATGACGACGTGTACTTTTAGTTTTGAGGACATTGATGTATTTTTTGTTACTTTGCTTCACAGTTGTGCTCAGAAGAGACAGCGACCTGCGCACCTGTAGAAGTGTTTAAAGGGAAATGCGAACTGCCGGGTTCCCAGCTATAAGAAATGCCGAGAAGATTTTGGTGGATAGCTCTGGAAACAAGCTTCACTTAAACGCCCTAAACACACACGGAGCCTTCACATATGAATACGGCGGGACCCACGCTAACGAATCAATGTCATATTAGCCCTCGCAAAACAATCTATTTTTATTTATTCATGTACCTACACCGCCCTCATGGGCCTTGTTGTGGGTGGTTTACAAAGCCAAAATACATACACGCAGTGGCGTAGCCGGGGGGGGGGGAGAGGGGGGGCACATCAAGCCCATGCCCCCCGATTTGTTTTTGCCATGGCATACAGAGCTCAAAATGGAGGAACTCCATCACATTTGCCTGCCCGACCCCCACTTCAGATCAAGGAGCTGCGCCCCCCCCCCCCCGAAAAAAATTTATGGCTACGACCCTGCATACACGTGATCAAAGAAAACACATTACGCAGTACAAAAGAAAACAAAATAAAACAAAAACAAAAATAAATAAATGACAGCATGCATTGTATAGCACAAAATACATGGGCTGGATATTTCCGCTTTGCAAAATGAACAAGCGCTCACAATAAACGGAAAAAGAACAGAAAAAGCGACATTAGCTAACAAGATACTATTTCAAAAGTGAAGCGAACACTGTTTGAGGGGCGGTAACAATAGTCATCACAAGACCATTGCATTCGTGTAGAGGTTTTGGAAAGAAGGTATTTGCAAATGCGGTTGCTCGGCACATATATTCGCGTAATTTTAATGAATGGTCCCGTTGTGATGAATTAGAGCAGGGTGGTTTGATACATTTAGTTTTATCGATCCCAGTTTTGTCATTTATTAGGTCGTATAAAAGGCATAGTCTGAGATATTTTCGCCTTGACGACAGCAACGGCCATCTAATTGCACGGACAATTTCGCTTCTGAAGTTGTAATCAGCCGTCACAAACCGGGCGGCACGTTTCTGGAGGCGCTCCAGTGCATCGATATTTACCTTAGCTGCCGGGTCCCAGTCAGTGCAAGCATATTCTAAAATTAGGCGTACATTTTACACGGACGTGTTTGTTTCAGAACAGAGGGTGCGGTTCTGAAATTGCGTCGCAGAAAGTTTAACACGTGACAGGCTTTTACTGATGCCCTGCGAATGTGACCATTCCATGACAATGTGCTCTTGGTGATAACGCCGAGATACTATTCATTTACAATGAATAGTGGTATCTGTTCCATGCAGTAATCTGTAAGTAAGGGCTGCTTTTTTCTTGGTAAACCTAACGACACGGCACTTTGACACGTCGAGCGTCATTTTCCATGTACTGCACCATGGTATTACTGAATCGAGGTCTTTCTGCAGTTATTCGGAATCCTGTGTGCACTTAATTTCGCGACATATGCAGCAGTCATCTTCGTCCAGCCTGACTCGACAGTCCACGCATTCAGCAAGATCATTGATGTAAATGAAAAAGAAAAGCGGGGCCAGAACGGAGCCTTGTGGCACTCCTGAAATGACGTCTACATGTGACGATGACGTGTCATCGACAACGGTGCATCGTTTCCTGCATAAAAGATAAGCTTCTAACCGTGCAAGTGTGTTAGCAGGTATGTTAGGACAAGGAAATTTCAGTAAAAGGAGCGAGTGTGCAGCAGTGTCAAAAGCCTTGCAGAAATCTAGAAAAATGTAACCCATTCGGCTATACCAAAATTTAACGCTGCGCCGATGTCATGCGTAAATTTTATTAGTTGTGTGTCGCAGAAAAATCCTTTTCGAAAGCCATGCTGTGTCGGACTGAAAAAATGATTAATCTGAAAGTGCTTTACTAAGTTTGTGTATAGAATATGCTCAAGTGTTTTACAGGACACACACGTTAAAGAAATAGGCCAATAATTACTAGTGCTCACCTTGTCATCACTCTTCTAGATGGGAATGACATTTGCTCGTTTCGAATCATAAGGTAATGCACCCTGTGATGAGCACTTTCTGAACACAACTGTAAGAAACGGACTGATGGAAAAGGCACAGTTTTTTCTAAATGAAGCTTGGAATCTGATCCGGCCCTGATGCTGAGTTTGATGTGAGTTTTCTTAAAAGAGGTGCAACACCTTGTTCTCAATTTCAAACTCTATCATTTGAGATAACGCCACTGTATTGCAACTTGCAGTTTGAACAGCTGACGACAACAAAAACACCGACGGAAAGTACTGGTTATTTTGTTTATTGACGTGCTCCTTCCATCTATTTGGAGATAATCCACAGATTCCGTAATAATCCGCCGCTAATTTTTTTTATCGCCTTTTTCCGCTTGTATTCTCCCGAGGAAGTTTTCCTTGCCCGTATGCAGGCCTATTGTTCTCTTTTTGTTTGGCGCTAAGGAGGATATACTCGTCTTCCCCTCTCACCCCAGCTGTAGAGTCAAGCTAAAGAAGCGTAATGGCTTTCCTGCCCAAGCCGCGGACATTATGTGCATGACATCGCATGGTGCACGCCAGCTCGCGAAATTATTAGAGGCCATCTTCCGTCCTTCGCAATGAAAACTTCATCAGCCGAACGTGCTCGTGTGCGTTTTTTTTTTATGTCGTACTTTGCGAAGGTATCATCCTATTAGGCTCGTACCTGAAGCACGTTCTACGGGCTTGTCAGAGCTGTGCAATAGAGAAAAAAAACGGCCGTTGTATCTGCGAGAAGCTAGCTTAGATAGCCCGGAGTTGAAATTTTTTCTGGCCCAGGTAAAACGATGATGAAGTTGGTTACACTGATAGAGTGAAGGTAAAGATCACAAATGTTTCGAGTGTGGCCTAGGAACTAGTACGCGTTCCGAAACGAATCAGCGTGTTATCGCATTAACTTGATCAATGGCCACGTGCTCATGAGAAAGGTTGCTAGAGCCGTCGTTCTATGTCACGTCTTCCTCGATAAAGTTATACTCAAGAGGAAATGCTCTACTATAGATTACGAGTAACAGCCGTGAATATTTTATTGCTTTTGCCGTATGTACGGCGCGTAATCGCTGCTGGATAGAAGAAGGACACTGAGCGCGAGTGTTTCATGTGAGCAACAAAAGTATGTCGCTCGGTGAAGAAAAGCGGAGCTTAAGTAGCGCCAGCGTCATCAATCATTGTCTTCCTGTAAAATACTCACAAAGTCCTGCTGACAGCAAAAGGCATCGCCCGACATAATTATGGCTCTAGTTCTATTGAACCCACAGGAACACAATATACTTTGGGAAAGTGGTTAAGTATTCACTTTGTTCAAACTGCGCGGTGGGACGGGACACGAAGAAAGAAGTAAGACAAGCGCTTGATAAGAAGTGAGACAGACGTTTGATTACAGTACGGTCATTGTCTAAGCAATCGTATGAGCACGCTCTCCGGAAGTGCCATTTCACCTAATTCAGCCAATAAATGCTAGTCCATATTAGAATTCCAGGGAGCAGAAATTTCGCCATCGCCATATACATGCGCGAGTTCAACGGTTCAAAATATGGGCACACTATGGGCTCTCATACTTGCTCTCAAGTGCCCCTCGTTTACCGCTGACGACATTTTCTCATTTCGTCGCTTCACAACGTACAGATCTTTCTCCTTCGACGTTCAGTCATTTCTATCACTTTCCCGCTGTCTGCATTTAATTTGAGACGACTACGACGCCCATAAGGCTGCGCAGCACTGCACAGGCACGAGGAAACGCCTAGGAGGAAAGCGCGCCGAATTAAGGCTCCTAAGCTTGTCCCTACCTCTATGGCCATCGTAAAGTATACCGCTGATCTTGCCTCTTCTACTACACCAGGTATTTTCCACGGGACACTGAGCTCCGGCTCTGGGTACGTTATTTTGCGCCTATGACGGCGGCAGCAAATAGCGCTTGATATTCATGTATGCCACGGAGCTCTCCAACACACCGCGCCGGCTCTTATCAGACGTCGCACAAGTGCGACGTCTGATAAGAACCGCTTTGAAGACTTGCCCCGTAAGTTGAGTGAAAGCCTGTAATAATGCTGATTTTCCTTCTTCCGTATAGGTTCGACATTCGATCTTGGTCGTTTTTTGTACCTGCATTTCTGGCAATTGCTTGTTGTTCGTTGGAGTCACCTCCGCCTGAAACATCGCGAGAGGTGAATGATTCCTGGAGTTCCTACGCTCTCTACCTACTTCTTCTGGTGGTGCTGCTCAGGATTCCATTATTCATGAAGGCAGGCGCAAAGAAGGAATGTCACGTAGTCCGGCATATTTTGTGATCTGTGTTACTTCATGTGTTCTGTGCGGGGATAGTCTGCCTCAGAACGCTTACAGCGTAGAGGTGCATAGTGACGGCTGCTTCAAATATATCCCTAACTCCTGTGCTTACGATTGCTGCTAGTCACGGGACCATAAAGGTGCCAGCGTTGTAGCTGCAGTTGCTTTTCTTATTGCTACGTTTGGATGCGTGCCTCTAGTCTTCGAGAAATGCGCGTGCGTTTTCAGCCGTCTGTGCATGAGGAGGTTCGCTCCCATCTCGCGAACTCTAGTTCACTGCACTGAAAATGCATGCTGACTCGCTGCAAATGTAAGCTTCTCGCAAATAGCGAGGAACGTGTGAAAGGCATGAAAAGGCAAGAAGACCGGCTGCTGTCTGAATTTGCCAACGTAAGGGGTCGTTTATTTTGATGCTTTACCTTTCATCCTGGACGCGGAAATGAATAACTGATCAGGCTGTAAAAGCTTAGAAAGCACTCCCAACACCCCACGAAGTGAAAGCTTTTCCACCTCACGTGGTGTTGCATGGCGGTCGGCCCACCTTATGAAAAGCGACGATGTCATCATCATCATCATCATCATCATCATCATCATCATCATCATCCTGTCTACGCCCACTCCAGGGCAAAGGCCTCTCCCATGTTCCGCCAACCAACCCGGTCCTGTGCTTTCTGTTGCCACGTTATACCTACAAACTTCCTAATCTTATTCTACCCACCTAATTTTCTGTCGCCCTCTCACGCGTTTGCCATCTCTTGGAATCCAGTCAGTTACCCTTAATGACCACCGGTTATCCTGCCGACGTGCTACGTGCCCGGCCCATATCAATTCCTTCTTCTTGAGTCAATGTCATCAATCGAGACTTAATTTTGGTACAATTAATATTGTTAACGCAAGACGCCGAATTTTTCCGACTTATAATACATAAAACGCTTTCACGTTAATAAAAACCTCTGGACACACATAACAGAAACAAAAGTATGAAAGCATAAATAAATTCATTTGCAGCGGCAGATGTCGATGGATGTTAAAAAACAAATTAAAGATCCAAAAATATACTATATTATGGTGCAAGCAGCGAAAGAATGCAGTCTTGTTTCCTTTTTCCAACAGCATTTTTAATTTTTTTTTCAATGAGTAAATGGTTGTCATAGAAACAATGCAGTCTATTACTGCGACCGTGTAGCGTTCCGTCATTCAGACAGCAGAAGTTTCGTGAGTTCACTAGGGGAGTTGAGGAAGTATGGCACGACAAAAACGAAAGAAAGAACAAAAGCAGAGAATTGTGTGAACCTACTGAGCTTTAGGAGTAAGATGCAGCTAACCACTCTATTTCAAAAAGCCTCGCTCACCGGCCCTGCTACCCTTCAGCAATGGCACGTTTCACAGGAATATTGACGTGTCTTCGTAGCCCCCAATCACACTGACCGCCCTGAGGCGTGTTGATGGATCGACGGGCCCGCGGGCCACACCCCTCGACTGATCCCCTCATTTTACACGTTCGCACCGTCGCACTATCGCCAACTGTAGCCACTTTCCTTTATATTTCTTTTCTTTCTCTCTAAAACACGACGCTTGCTCTTAGCAGGCGGCGCGCACGCATCCTTATCAAAGCTGTGCAAGAGGTCTTCGCAGCCAAGCTTCGCAAGAGCAAAAACGGGGATCATGGCGCCACAGGCGTGTCGCCTTTCTTTCGAGATCACTGCAAGAATTTCCGGTTCCGGGCATGCCAGAGCTTTAACGGGGCTTATGGAACCAACACGTAAGGGCCGAGCTTCGAAGGAATCCCCAACGTGGCCCTTGTCATCTTAGGGAAGCGATCTGCCTCCGTTGCGGGCCTATTAGTATGCCCAAGGGTGTCCGCCTCCCTCTTTCCCTTATAATATATAGCCAAAGACGTGCACGCTTTTTCACCCATGATGAGCTAGCTCTTTTGGATACAGTCTTCTTTTTCTTGCAGCTCTGAATACACCTTGTAGCAAGTGGCGTGTTCACAGATTGGCCATTATGGCGAAATGTTTGCAGACTTTATACGGGAATGGAGCCACTGAATTGGAGTTCTTTTTTTATGATGCTTAAAAAGAACATGGGCGTTGCGCCAGTGTGTCACAGCAGGTGTTCCTCAGTAATGACTTATCCATGATTGCTGCTTTGTTCTTTGTGTTTGCCACGAGTGTACGAAACGTTCAATAAATGTAAAATATAACAGAGCACAGGGGGTGGGTGCGTGGGTGTGTACGGGGAGGGAGCGCCGAGTGCGATTTCAGGCGCCCAGACCGTAATTACTGTTGGAAATTTTGCTGCAGCTGCCGCTTCGAGGTTTTACTTTTGCCACGTGTCCCAGTATGAACGATTCATTTATGTTCATTGTCATTAATATGACATGATAACGTCGTTATACTCTGGAAATGGTGCTTTTGTAATTCTTAAGGAGTCGTGCTTTAGGGCTCGTTATTTAGTCACTCAATACGTCATTTTACAAAACTGATTCCTCTAGTTTTTCGTATAACGAGAAAAGAATAAGTTAAGACAATGGAATGTTTGGCCGGTGCGAACGCCTTAATTTCAAACATTCGCAGTTTTCGAAGAAAATTTATCAATACTTCATTTGGGTGAGTTGGTTCATTGTAGAGCGAGGGAGTAACAGCGCGAACACACACCCACAAGAGAGACGACACGGACAAACAAGCGCTGACTGACAAGTGAACAGCTAAATTCAGTTGTCAGTCAGCGCTTGTGCGTCCGTGTCGTCTCTCTTGTGGGTGTGCGTTCACGCTGTTACTCCCTTGCCCTTTCAAAGAAAAGTTGCCACAGATAAATCAACCTGATTTTAACTGCCACGTCATCGCCAACGCCAACGTTTTCTTGTAATGACCTAAAGGGCAACGTATTCCTTCTGTACTATAGATGACGTCTGAGATGGAGCCTTTTATTGCCACCTGTTTTCCTAATCATATAAACAGTTTGTGATCAATGAGCAAGTCAGAATTTTATACTGTACGTTGCCTGACAAAATTTTGCAGCGAAAGAGCATGCTGAGAGCTGTCGCATGTTGTGCTGGTTGCAACTATACCTCGCAGCTTAGCGATGTTACTTCCACAATGCTTCCTATGTCACGCAATTATTTTTCGTATTAAAAGAAAATCATTCATAAGTTATTTCCTCTTGTAGCTCGTTCCCTCACTATGCGTTGATGAGTTCATGTCTGCCTGTTCTTTTTAACGTTGCAGGGCTCTAAACGCCGTTACATTAGTTTAAATTTTATGCTGCCTAGCATTATCTACAGCATGCAGATTAGCTCGGAAATCTGGAAGAATCCTATAGTCCTAGCTCAGTTTACGCAGCTCCTCACTCTTAGATCTCGCTAACGGGGTTTTTGACTTCATTGAAACGAGTAATGGTAAGTTGGGAACCAAATAATTAAGAGGGGGCTGTTGGTGGTTGTACTGGTAAGGGCGGAAAGAGAGGACGTATGTTTTACTTGACTGAGAATGTTTGGCGTAGTGTCGAGCAATACAGGCAAATACCGTTTGAAGAAAAAAAAATGAAATAAAATAAAACAAAGACATCAAATGCCAGAGCACGGTGCGTTTCACAACATGCTTCTCGCCTTGCCTCACCAGCAGTGAGCTTTACGCAAGGCCGCGAAGTTGGAGCTTGCCTTAATGCAAAATCGATTTCGATTTTGGCGGGGAAAACGCCACGGAAATCTAGGTCGGGGAACAAGGAACCTCGATTGCGCAGGTATTATATTTTGTTTTGTTTATTTAAGCCTGCGTATGTGTTCCTCGCATATAGGATAACTTCGCAAGGAATAAGTTTATCTGCATCCCTGTCACGTTTCCTTCCTCGTATGAAAGCAGAGTCTACGGTATTCCTTCAAGGCCCACATGAAATGAAAGTCAGCATTGCTTTGTTATTATTACGTTCTTACACCGGGGCACATGACACTCGCGCTCCAGTCATAATAATGACAAGATATGTCTTTGTTTTTAAAATGGTTTTCCCATAATAATTGTTGAGCTCCCGAAACCACGATCTTATTATAAGAGACACCGTATTGGAGGGCTCCGGAAATTTCGACCACCTGTTTAACGTGCACCTAGATCTAACCACACGGGCCTCTGCCATTTCCGCCACCATCGGAAATTGCGGCCACCGCGGCCCGGAGTCGATTCCGCCACCTTCGCGTCAGCAGTCAAGCACCATAACCACTAGACCACCGTGGCGGGTAAGCAATTTGGCAGGTTTAGTGTATTGTTTGGTCGGGCATTGTGCGGCGTATGTATTCGTGGGGAAATACGCAGTCGAAAATTTTCATCTATCTATTGATATAGCCGGCACTTATATATCCCAACTTCTCATATCTGTCCAACTATTAGGTAGCAACTGCAGTCATATTAATTATAACGCACAATATTGTGCCTACAAACTGTACGTTCTGTCATTCTTGTTCAGAGCAGTATCGTCAAGTACTACAAAGAATGCCGTTTGTGGCTTCAGACTCAAAATGTAGGTTTTTGCTGATGGGTAAAAAGGAATATAGCTTAAGTCTTAAAAATGAATAGAAACGTCTTGCGCTCAAACTTTTCGTCCTCGTTGGTCCTCGTTCGCTCTATCGTTACGCCAATGATGCCAACGCGACGCCGATCAACGCAGGAACGGGCGCCTAAGAGCGGCGCTCTAAAAGCACAGCGCGTTGCGTAGAATGTCGTGGACTCGAATCAGTGTACACAACTCTGCAAGTCAGTTTCTCGATGATTTGGACACATATAATTCTCTCCAAATTCTTCATTAAACTTGTATAACAATGTGCTTGCACAATTTTGCTTTCGCCATTTGCTTAGTAGCGCTAGATTTCATGAATGAACAGCGCGTACAAACCTAAGCCGTGCGCCCGTAGCGCGGAAAGACTATATATGGCGGACGGCGCCGCAGCGTCGGCGTGGCGGTGACGTGAACGGCGTCATCGCCGCGCCGCGACGTCACTGCCCCGCCCATTCGCCAGACTCTCCCCATATACGGCTCTACTTGAACGGTTCGTAGTACACTGTAGTTCGTAGATTGCTTCGAAGCTTCGATGCGCGCAGTCGTCAAGGCAGCCTACTTGGTCGAACTTGGTAATGCTATCTCTCGGGCTGCTTGCGAAGCAGAACCTAGTCGCGTAGCGGGTAGTCCTGGCGCTCGCTCACCTGAAGTATTTCTTGCACCGTGACTTGCACCGTATTTCTTGCACCGTGACAGTGTTATGACTTCTCGGTGTGCATCGGCTATGTGACAAAGTAATACGAAGGAGGGAAAAATGTCGGTCAAGCGTTGTATCATCACGGGAACAAGGCTAGCTAGCGAGATTTTGTAACCACTTAGTTCTTTAAAACAGATACAGTGCCGAAATACAGTTATACACTAACGGAATCTTCGGTGAAACCGGTAATTTATCGCTGTGCAACTAAACTGCATACATTATCTTTTCCTTGCTTTTTGTCCGACGCCACGCACATTGTTTTGCAATGTTCACGTTTATTCATTACAGTGCCGCAAATTTAATGCCAAGCAATGTTTGTTTTTATGCAAAACGAGCACTGGGCCTCTAAAAACAATGGAATTTTTCGTTCCAGTCAAATTCGAGACAATCCAAAACGTCCAGTTCTGACAACGGGCAAAATAGCGAACGACGCCGATCAATCAGGAAACGTTTTTAAGAGCAAAAATCTTTGTGAATTGTGCCCTTGCTCAGCTACGGCAGGAGGGTAACAGTGATATTGATTGTTTGCATAAGCAGCAAAGTGCAGGGAAGTTTATGCCAACAAACAAGAGTGACACATATATTAATAAGTTTGAGGGTCTTATAGATATTTTTTTCACGGTGACGCAAGCCAATTGGTAGAATCGACCAGCCAAATGTTCGGTGACAGATACCAAATGCCTCAAGAATAGGGAATTCTTAAGTAATTTAAGAATGAAGACTTAATATAAACTGTCCAACGCAAGTAGATACTAAAGTAATATTTTTGCGTCTTTTAGAGCTGCGTATGAGTTGGGCATTATGTATGCACTCATACCATGATTCGCTGTTTGATAACCGACACAGTGAGTGCAGTCGCCGGTACTATTTATTGAATGCCAATAGTGAATGCTATATTAGTTGCATATTTACGGTTCTAAACTTAGCGTGCTAACAATGAATTTCAGGGGGGTTGACAAACAACTCTTAATTTTTATATCTAGCTAGAAAAGTTTACTTGCATATCTTAAGAAACATTAGTTTTAAAAGACCTGTGTATCTTGCCCGTCTCGTCTGTCCGAAAACAACGAAGAACCTTTTCCTGAAGTAAGGCTGGTGGATCCATGCGTATCTGCAGCTGCCTCATACGTACGTTCTATAGAGATTTGAAACCGCAAACGGGTACATTTCTAATGCACGTTAAAGTACATACATATGGTATCCCAGCTGACTACCTGCGCAGATATTTATATAAAGTTTTTATTGCTTTGCGGCCAGATTATCCAAAAATTGATTCTCAAAAATTGGTTTATGGCAGAAAAGGACAAATGATCGAACCTTTGGTACGGCTAACAGCTACATAATCTGCGAATTTTAATTAGATTGTTTTCTTTAATCTTAGTTTGCATTAGTAGCAATGGGCAGACAGCATTGTCCATGCTGTCTGCTCACTTCAAACGTACTTTTGTTTTTAGATGCGTAGCAGCTCTTTGACTAGCCTGTATAACGCTGTCACTCCGTCCGCACAAATACGAGGCAACGGGCTTCCCTCGGCGCAGGTGTGGGAGCGCTACCAAGTAGGTCACTCCGCAGCTGGGCGTTGACGTCACGCTCCCCTCGCACGCTTCCCTCGCAGGTGCGCGCGTACGTCGCTCTCTCCCTCACCCGCCGGAGCGCCGCAGCTGCCGGCTCCGACGCCCGCACGCCTGCCGTGTCTGCGTTTCAAACAAACGTTTACACCAGTAAAGGCTACACCGGGTTTCGCTTCAAACGAATCTTCCAGCGCTCACCGCAGCACCCGCGTTAGCGCCGTTAAACCCGTGACGCCACCCGTGCGCAACGCTGCTGCTTCGCATCCCATCAGGGTTTCCTTTAGGGAGATGGTCCAATTTATTTTTGTTCCTGTCGGTTGTGCCCGTTATGTACGCAGCACCTGTCCCACACGTTCACTGTATTTTTGATGCGGGCCAATACCGTTGCATATTTTAGGGGCTATACTCTCTGCCCGCGTTGACTCTGAACTTACTACGGCCAGCTCTTTGGAATCACCGCTCCACATCTCAATAAGGACAATAGCGTGTTCGCGCGTGCTCAGACTGGGGCGTAAGATATCGTGGCGTCACATTTTTATATGTGCCTGGTCAGAATGCATTAGCCCGACTAAAAACACGCGAGGCGTAGCGCTCGTCTTGGCCTCGGCCGGTAAGAGCTAGACGGCCGGCCTCCCGCCTTACATTTGCATGTCAATGAAGGTGACCCGTGCCTGCCTTGAATACCCATTGTCCTTGCTTGACCGTACTCGCCGGTGTGCTTCACTTCGTGAAGTGCCCTCTGGATAGACGCATCAGTGCACGCCGTACTAGCGACAATGTCTGCAGCGGTTGAAGTAGGCACATAGAAACGGTATTTTTAGGCTCGGCGTTATTTGTACTAGTTAAAAAAGACTGTGAGTCGAATGCATATTAGAAGCACGGGAACATGGCGTTGATTTTCACATATAATGGATATTTGTGGCAAACGTAAAGCGTCATTCATGAACTCAATGTTGCCGCGTTTTCGTAAAATATATCTAGGAACCTATCGAATTCTTATAGTTTGCTATAACGTGGATACCACAACAGAAAAAATTTCGAAATAACCTGCACAAGCTTGGCCAGCGTGCAAAATTTTAATCGCTTAACCGGGGCCTCACGCCCCCGTTCTGATGAATGAATTGCAGGGCCGTCTTGCCTAGTCCTCTGTTGAGACGGTTCGCGCAGGCTGGCTTCGAATAGGCGATTGTAGTTGGGGAATCCGCCTTGCACTAGGCTAAGCTAAGATCAGGCGACAAACTAATTCCTGTGGCGGATGGAGTATCCCTGCCGATACATAGTTATACGCAACGAAATTCACCCTATCACGATTTCCACATTGCGAGAATAAGGCTGCATCGTACCGCCGCACGCGGGCCTGCCTAAGTATCTTCGGAGTACGGATTCACAATCGACTCACACTGGATCATTTGTAGGCTGCCTTGAAGAGCTCACCTTTAGAGTTCAAGTACGCATGACGGCTGTCTCCATGGTGACACTGGGCCAGTAGGAAAAAGCCGCGAGTGACCCATGCTGCTGCTAGTGAGAAAGATGCCTACTGGGCAAAAGTAAAACTGATTCACCGTCTGGATCCGTCACTTCAACTTCAAATTCCGTCCGGACTATCCCGATCCGAAACAACAGTCCTCTGCCGCCTGTGGCTTGGACTGTCTTTCACGAACAGCGTTGCTTACCGAATCGGAATGGCAGACAGTGCTGCATGTGCTCACTGTCGCAGTGAGGAAACCATTGCGCACGTCCTGTGTCATTGTCCTCACTACAGCTCCCAAAGACAACAGCTCTCAGCAACGCTAGCCCGCCTCGACGACCAGCCGCTTTCTGAACAATCAAATTTGGAGTGCCGGAACGTTCTAGCTTCCAACCAGAAAGCGACGAAGGCGCTGCTGAAGTTTCTCCGCTCAACCGACCTCGGTAAACGACTATGATGCGCCCGTGCTTGAGTGTGTGTGCGTTTTTTTTACTCCTTTTTCCTTCCTTACCTTTCTATCCCCCATTACCCCTTCCCCAGTGCAGGGTAGCAAACCGAAAAACGTCTGGTGAATCTCCCTGCCTTTCACTTAACCTTTCTCTCTCTCTATTCTTTCTCTATTCACATTATAAAGGCGAGAGTTTTGTATCATTCGAGATGCTATGGAGGAAATGTCCCAAGGTCAGGCCACGCACTTCAGAGAAATTAATTAGACCTGTGTGCTCTCTTTGAATTAGGTATTCTTTCTTAGGACTCTCTTTCTCACTGCGCGGTCGCTAAGAAGAAAATAAGTGTAGGCTTTTGCTACTTTGCATGTTTACGGCGCAGCTCTATACGTCTCGTTGGTTTGAAAATTTCGAGGGCGTAAAGAGAAAGCGCCAGGCGCTCACCTGCTCCTCCTCTGGCAGATGCGCGCGCTCCTTGTGATTTCACCTCGGGCGCAGAGGAAGGGAATTGATAGAGGTGGACAGAGGAGACGACGAACGCGTTCGCTGTAGACTCGTGCACAACAGCAATGCCACAACTCAGAATCGACCTCTGGGTTGTTTAGGGGCCCTTTAACAATTCAAGGCAATTTGTGTCCCTTTAACGATAGAAGGCAAACGGCATATCTTTCTTTGCAATAAGGCATACAGCATAGAGCTCAGTATTCGTTTCAGTAATGAAAACCACAAAAAAGCATCAAAACCGCATGATAGATGATAAGTCTCCTGTGAACAATGGAAACACCCTCCCACTTGTCTCGGTAAAGATTAGGTTGCAGCTCCTTTGCACTTCGCACCAGAACTTCGAATGACTTCAAATGGCTGTTCCTTCTCCCCACGTGTGTCTCCCGCTTTCACATACAAAAAGGAGACCCGTCTAGCAACTCAGTCAGTTCATTCTATGACTTCCTTGAGTACAGCACGAAAATTAGACACCAGACGAACAGCGTGAATACAATGCTCGGCGAAAGGAACAAATTCGTCTTGATGAAAGTGGTCGCGGAACGAATCACGGTCCACTATAACGACCGCAATGCGATTATCACTACCATTACTCTAAAGTAATAATAAAATGTAGTGCCCCCCCCCCCCCCCAACTCCCGCCATGTTCATGTGTGGTGTCCGATACAGCTTCGCTGAAGATTCAGGTTCGCAGGGCGGGATGGCGGCTTCTTTTTGCTTTCGCGTTGGCCTAATTTAGAAAAAAAATTGTTTTAAGTAAATCATGCTCTCCTTAGACAGGTATTCGCAAATTTTCTAGGAAAAGCTATTATGGTCTGAAGAAAGAAGTACTACCTTGCATTAGCACGACAGAAAATTGAATACGCACCCCAAAGGTCAGCTAAATTACTGTAGTATTGCAGTAGCACTGATAATGGGGGTAGTTCGTACTCGCTCACAACTTCTGGCAGTTTAACTAGAGCTGCTCATCAAACTGGCCATGAGAGAGCCCACCTCATCGCCAATGTGTCCGAGCTCTGCGTTAAACCATGTGGTTCACTAAACTGGCTGTTCTACAGAATAAACGCAACGTTCACCTCGATATGGCGTCGTATCATGATGAACAATTCAAGCCCACGGCGCCGCACACATGATACTTGCTATAATGTAGTGATCCAAAAGAACTGGTTGGAGAAGACGGAAAAGAAGAGGCTAGGGGAAGAGGAAGAAGAAGCCGGGACGAAAGTAAATAAAATGGCTGAAAGCAAACTGCTTTCGTTGGAACTTTATATTTGGCGCAGCCTTTGACAGGATCCGGAAGATGTGGGTGACCTTCTACCTCACACAGTGGGACGGCGAGCCACTGATCGCAGGCTGCGAGCTAGACGGCGAGAACTTCGTTGCGGCGCCAGAAGAGATGACAACACCTGGCCGAATCGAATCCATCGCCACCATTGCCAAAGATCCAATCAGCGACGTCATCGCCAGAGGCACTATGAAGGTAAATGTACCGTTTTCGGAGTTCGAAGCCTGGGAAAAGCAAAACACCATTAAGGAGCAACTGCCGAGCCATTCTGATGCAATTACAGATACGTCAAGCTGGTCGAACGTTCTTTCTCAGTTCACTTGGTTGCAAAAGCAGCAACTGCAGCACCAGCAAGCACTCTTGACGGTTCTGGCATCAGACAGGACTCGTCACATGACAGTAAACCCGGACATCTTTGACGGCAGTTCCGGTGTAGATTATTGGTTGAACGCATTTGAGTGTGCATGTGAACAGAATCATTGGTACACGGACTGCGACAAAATACGAAATATGCGAGCATGCCTTTCTGGAAATACCAAACAATGGGTTGACATGCGTTTTGTCCAACACAAAGAAGATGCATGGCAGTCATGGAAGGACAGCTGTGTCAGTGCCTTCAGAAAGAATGCGGTAGAATTATGGGACAAAGCCATCAAGTATGAACAAAACAGTGAGAACCTAGTCGACTATTTCTTCGTAAAACAACAATTGCTGTATAACGCTGATCCAAACCTTCCAGAATCGTGCATCGTGCCACTTATAATACAGGGAATGAAGAAAGGAAGCCGAATGCAAATGGAACTCAAGACACCTGTAACGTCTGTGGAGCTGCTTCATGGTTTGAAGTACATTAGTTCTGACTCTACAGATGCAATCGGGTTGAAAGATCCCCCACCGCAACCTCATGAAGCAGTATCCTCTAGAAAAGGTGTCTTCCCGTACGAGAATTGCGTGACAGATCAGCCGTCACATCAATTCTATGAGACTGACACTTGGAGAATCGTCGCATAATTGTGTGCAGGGGCATTTATTGGAGCGAGAGACCGTTTTTCTTGTAAGCCCAAACATTCTCTTCGCTGCGATGGTTGTCAATGGTTCCAGCGTTTCAGCCCTGATCGACACAGGTGCTTCAGTGAGCCTGAGTAACGAGGAGATGGTACCTAAAGATGACATCTGTCCAGGAAAACCAGTCAGGGTGTGTAGCTATGACGGAACTTGCAGGGAGTTCACGAAATGGACCGAGGCAGAAGTTCGCTTCAGGGGCCGCGTAGTACGAGTGAAAAGCCTCGTAATATCGGGTGTTAATTTTGATTTTCTTCTGTCCCGACCCGACATGAAACTTCTGAAAATAAACATATTGTGGAACGATGTCATAACTGACAATGTCGAAAGGTGCTCCAATATTACAGGAACGCATCCTAAAATTGTAAAGTGCGCCGAAGAAGTCACGTCGAAGTACGCAGAACTCATTTCTGTTGGCACTTATTCAACAGCTACCACAGCAATCGAAGTTCCCTTCGAGCTACGCGACAAAAACGTCATAAGAAAGAAGCCATATGCCTTGAGTCACGAGAAGAAGACTTGGTTGAGACAGGAGTTTCAAGGCATGCTAGACGCGGGCATCATTCGACCATCCACGTCTTCGTTCGCGTCACCAATTACGATCGTGCCTAAAGAAGATGGATCGTTCCGGTTATGCACAGATTACCGACTCATCAACCGGCAGACAGGCTTTTTTCCTTTCCCAATGCCAAGAATTGATGAGATAATTGGTGAGACCGGCGGGTGTGAATGGTTCTCCAGAATAGACTTGTGCAAAGGATATTGGCAGGTACCTTTGAGGGAAGACACAAAGAAGTTTACGGCGTTCGTTACACCATTTGATGTGTACGAATACAACTGGCTGCCGTTTGGGTGGAAGAATTCAGGTGCATTTTTCCAGAAAATGATGAACTCTGTACTGAAAGATTTTATTCGGAAGTTTTGTAATGTGTACGTCGACGATATCTTAGTTTATTCAAGGACTAAAGACGACCATGCGATCCACCTGTCGGCAGTGCTGCAAGCGCTCAGTGATGCACAACTAAAAATTAATGCAAAGAAGAGTGAGTTCTTTTGCCGGACCGTAGTATTTCTCGGCAGGAGCTTTGACGGCAAGACAAAGAGTACCAAGGAAGAAAGTGTGCAGCGGATCAGGTCTCTTGCAAAGCCCCATGACGTTCATTCCCTTCGTGTGTTTTTAGGTCTTGCAGGACACTTCAGAGCATTTATAAAAGACTACGCTAAAAGGACGAAGTGTCTCGCCACCTTGACATTTCTTCTGGCCCTGTGCTAACGCTGCCGGATTTCACGTTACCCTTCGAGCTCTACACCGATGCTTCACACTACGGAAATGGAGCTGTTCTTTACCAAAGGGATGACAAGGAGCCCGCGTCCCGACAACTACAAGTAATCGGATACTTTTCATACACGTTTACGAAAGCCCAAATTAATTACTGCACCACAGAGAAAGAAGCTCTGGCTGTTGTCATGGCCCTGAGATATTTCAGGACATACTTGGAAGGCAGATGTTTTAAATTGTTCACCGACAACTCGTCCTTGACTTATCTGCTTCACCCCGCACAGCCAAAGGGAAGAATTGCACGATGGACAAGCGAGATACAACAGTACACCTTCGAGGTAGCTCATCGCCCTGGACAAAATCACCAGGATGTTGAGGCCTTTTCCAGACTGCATATACCACAAGAAACAGAAGCTGAACACGTCAACTTCATAAGGCTGTGGGAAGGTACAGGAAAGTTGACATTTAAGAACGGAAAGGTACACGTGCCGGCGACAGAAGTGCAAGCTATTCTGAGGCTGCACCATAACAGTCCAGAATCTGGAAGACATGATGGATTTTGGAGAACGTACAGAAAGCTCACTGCAAGATTCACTTGGCCGAACATGAAAGCGGATGTAGCTAACTACAATAAGACATGCCATGAATGCCAGCTCTTCAAAGCAAAGTTTAGACCACGAGGGAATAAAATGGCAGTGCCGATGTACTCGGAGGTTCCTTTTGAAGTACTTCACCTCGACTTTGCGGAAGTCGAGAAGAAAGGCGAGGGCGTGCGAAAAACTCAAGCGTTTTTGGTTGACGTGGACGAGTGCACACGCTGTGTGGCCGCTAAGGCCGGCCGGGAAGATGCGAATGCCGTAACATCACTCTTGGAGCGGAATGTTTTCAAGGATGTCAAATTTATTGTTGCTGACAATGGACCAACTTTTCGAAGTCTTAAGCTTTCATGATGGGCAGAAGAAAGAGGTATTAAACCTCGTTTCCCAGCACCATACCACCCTGAAGCTAATTCTCTTACAGAAAGGACTTCAAAGGCGGGTGGAAGTGTGCTCTGGAAGCGGCTGTATCCCATCACAATCGCTCCTATACTGCAGGACTTGGATGCAGTCCCAACTTTGCGGCTTTCGGAAAAGCAAGCTGGTTGCCTGCTGATCAAAAGCTTGGGTTGGGTGACAAGATCGTTTTCAAGGAAAGACCCATGGCGGAGGAAAAGAAACAACGATATCGCCAGACGGTGAAAAGGAACTTCGATAAGCGTCATCGATCAGAGATACCCGATGTGCAACTCGAAGTCGCCGTTTACGGGTCCCTACTTCGTCACGAAGATCGCGAAACAACAAGGCATACTGAAGACAGTTTATTACCAGGGACCTCGCGGCAAGATCGAAGAGGCGCCTCTCTCAAATATACTTCGATACCATCTCCGGAGCGATGAAAACAGGAGCCTGGGAGTATGTAGGGTCCAAAAGAACTGGTTGGAGAAGACGGAAAAGAAGAGGCTAGGGGAAGAGGAAGAAGAAGCCAGGACGAATGTAAATCAAATGGCTGAAAGCTAACTGCTTTCGTTGGAACTTTATATATAATTCTTTCGAAAATTTTCAGCCTCTGATAGTTTATAACGACGTTATTGCTTATGAAAGCTACAAAACCACAGATGAAAGGAATGAGAAGCTGCTGCTTGGAACCGATAACGGCTCTTTTCGGCAGGCGTTTAAATCTCAAAACAAATGTTTCCAGATTTGCGGGGGAAGTAAGAGCAACGTATTAAATTATATGTGAGCAAACTCGAATCTTTGATTGCCCTTATTACTCTCTTCGAAGTGGTCCTTCTTATCTCGGCGCTCTTACTGCGTAATAAGCCTGTATATTCTATCTGTACGGCACTCGTTTCTTTGGCTAATCTCTGTCGTTTGCTGTGTCTTCTTGATTTCTTTTATTTTTTTTTTCAGGAAATAGCCTCAGTCACTGTCGACTGCATCTCGCGAAAGTTCCCCGCAGTTTTCCTGCGACCTAATCATGTAGCGAAGCAGGGAGGTACCGAAGGGCGGTCTTTTTACCATGCACTGATGACATTCTTAATAGCCACTTAAGGAAAACTGCTACAAGAATTGCCTGGAGACCTGTCCTTGGAGCAGAAGCCCTTTTGTTTTACCTTTTTTAATCGTACCTGACGGGTCTGGTTTGAGATAGATTCATCTTATTCTCTTTTTTTTTGGCCATTGAAGGACTGAATTTTTTTTTCAAAGTGTAGTTGCTTTATTCCATGACATTGGCGTCGCTACATAATAGGAAGGGAGTGCGCAGTTGTAAAGAGATCCATTGGCTTCAGCAGATAATACTTCATTATCAGCTGCTCTTCTGTCCAAGCAGTCGGCTTCCAGAACATTTCCTTGTTTTTGTCGCTTCAGAATTTATCGCTTCTACATTGTATTTTCATGCGTCCGGTAATTTTTATTATTTTTTTCCTCAATAGTTTGCTTTATTTTGTTCTTCAGCGGTTATTTTTATTGAGGTCGATTAAAAAGCACTGTCGTGAAAAAAAAACTGTCAAGCAATATGGGCGGGGTGGCAGTCAAAGCCAGAGGAATGATTCCCAGCTCGACGGTTTAGATCTCTTTGGTGAACGCCTGAAAAAATTCTAATTAACGCTTTGGAGTCGGTACTCCCGATTGCCCTTTGCAGTAGCCGGCTTAATCAGAGAGGATTTGCAAGCGCGCCAGGTGAAAAAGCCAGCACGCTATATTTTAATTGATTTGTGGATCTGATTTAGAGAAGAAGAGCGTCAGAAAGGGTCTCTTTTGGAATAGCTTGTTGAAATTTTTTTGTTTTCCACACGCAATGTCAAGAACAGATGTTTGAGCTCTCATGATAGTATAAAACTAGCACTGAGTGCACACTAGTGTCGAGAGGCACTGGGATTTGGCGGCCTCCAAACAGAGCAATAGTTCTAGCGTAAGCACATTCTCTTAATACGTCCACTGAAGGAGATGTGAGCTTCAGATCACTGAAGGAGATGTGGGCGTTAGCTCCCACGGAAAAGAGAACAGGAAAAGTCGTTAAGGAACTTTCTGGCAAGCATGCTGTTTTTGATCTTCTAGGGGGTGTAAAAAAAGCGTTGTCATGATGCCACTGGAACCCTAATTAAGAAAGCTAATAAAGACACCAAACGTTAAAAACATAGGTCACAGATCTGACTTCCAGACGGTGTAATCTTACGAGACATAATGTTCAAAAAGTGAATCCGCAGTTCCCTGCACGGTGACTTGCCCCAAGCAATGTGGCAACAGTATAAGCTTTGCGACAGGAATGAAAAAATACCGTAAGGCATTTTAGTCTGGATGTTTGCAACTATCACGAACATGAAGAAGCACGCCGGTATAAAAAAAAACATAAAGGAAAAACCTGGAAAGATGCAGCTAATAGATTTAAAAATACGCGTGTAAGGAGGAAGAAGAACAACATGCCGCAGTGGGACACCACCTCAGCTGGGAGAGCCAAGCGCGAGCTGTTGGTGCCAGCGCTGCGATTCTTGTGTCGGTTGTCGCCGCCCGCTTTCAGCGTCCATAGGCATCCTGCCCAAGTGCTACTTGCGCCAATAAACCCCGTATCAGAGTGGTGGAGGTGCGGGGTACTCAACCTGGAACTCCGAAACAGGAGACTACCCGCTGCCCCTGAAATGGCCAACGAAACCGCCCAGCAAGGCACGACCCATTCTCCGATGGTCATCGTGCCCACGGCGCTGCGCCTGCGCGATCCACCTTTCTTCAACGGCACCGATGAGCAAGACGTCGAAGACTGGCTGTCGACATTTGAAGAGGTGGGCGCAAGCAACAAGTGGGACGACCCTTCCAAGCTGCAATATGTTTCCTTCTACCTGAAAGAGGTCGCAAGCCTCTGGTTTAACAATCACCAGACAGAATTCACCACCTGGAGTGATTTCAAGCAACGCATTGCCGATGTGTTCGGTCGCCCAGAGGTACGGAAGCTCCGTACTGAACAGCGCCTACGGGGGCGTGCACAGTTGCAAGGAGAAGGCTTCACAAGTTACATCGAAGACGTACTCGACTTGTGCAAGCGCCTTAACCCTTCGATGAGTGAAGGAGACAAGATCAGACACATCTTGAAGGGGATAGACGACGACGCCTTTCAGATGCTGCTGGCCAAGGACCCGCGGACCGTGTCTGAACTCGCCGCTCTGTGCCAGAGCTTCGAGGAACTGCGGAAGCAACGGCTCTTGACACGGCCAGCGGCTACAGACGACACTCTCGCAGCGTTGACCCTCGGTGGTGAGCACAACCCGCTGCTGTCAGAAATCAAACGGTATTTGCGCGAGGAAGTGGCTCGACAACTGTCGTGCCTGTCGTATTTACCGACAACAGAACACACTACTGAGCGTCTCGCGCCAGCCATCCGACAGGTGATACAGGAGCAGGTCTCCGAGGCACTGCCGTCCGCCTCCCAGCCAACACCTGTCGCCGCGCCACTGACTTATGCCGCTGTTACTGCTAATCCACCGCGACCTCTACCTTCGTCGACTCCTCAACCTGTGCGAGTACCAACGACGCCTAGTACACAGCAGTGCTACGGAAACCCCTGGCGCACAGCTGACAACCGTCCCATTTGCTACGCTTGCGGGTATCCAGGCAATGTCGCGCGCTTCTGTCGTCGGCGCTTCGCAGCGACTTCTGCTGCACCGAGGTACCCCGATTACTCTTTCCGGGCCCCGTACGACGCGCAACGCGAACCGCTACGTCAACGTGATCGACTACCAGCTGAACATGACCCGCTGCCAGCCGAACGAGACCGCCAACGTGCTTCCGAGTACCGACCGTTCGCTTCCCGTCGCTCACCCTCACCACGGCGCCGTTCTCTGTCACCCATGCGTCGCCGACCGAACCAGCTGGAGACGGAAAACTGACTGCCGCAGCTCCGGAGGCACGAGCTGCGTCGTCGTGACACTGTTTAAGTCCTCGCCTGTCCCCCGCCAATGTTATGGAAGTGTTCGTTGAAGGTTTCCGAACTCTCGCGCTTGTTGATACTGGTGCTGCCATATCTGTGATGAGCCGGAAACTGTCGCTCTATAAGAAAGGTAACGACGCCGCCTTCCGGGTTTTCGCTCAGTACAGCGAGTGCGCAACAAATTCAGCCGGTTGGAGCATGTACGGCCAGAATCGTCATTCAGGACGTTTTGTACCACATAGAGTTTCTCGTGTTGGCCACGTGTTCGCATGATGTAATACTCGGATGGGATTTTTTGTCACGCCACCACGCCGTTATTGACTGCGCGCGTGCGCAGTGTTTTCTGAGGCCCCATCTACCGACAGAGAACGACCACCCCATGTCGGCAAGCTTGTTGTTGCCACTGACACTGACGTTCCTCCTCTGAGTGCCGTCATAGTTCCTGTCCACTGCGCTGAATTTTCTGGCACTACCGTTGTGTTCACGCCATCTGACGTTTTCAGTCGCCGCCACAGAACATCGCTGCCATTTGCGGTTCTGCCACCTCATATCTCTTTTATATCTCTTTTAATATCTCTTTTAATAAATATCTCTTTTAATAAATGTCAGCGGATGCTTAGTACAATTTCGTTTGCTACTATATGTACGAATTGACTTTTGAACACATTGTCAGTAGTCCATTTGGCCGCAAGTAGGTAACAACCCATATCTAATTAGCGTTGTGATAGCAATCAGCCTCGAACATTCATTTTTATTTCTTTTCAAACGCCTTGGTTACAGTTTGTTGTGTTCGCAGACAGCCTTCTCTGCATAACATCTCTGAGGCGGCGTAATAGTACCAGAATTTCTTCCATGCATTAGTTTTAAACCTTAGAGTTCAAGCTGCCAACAGATTTATATTTGCTTCTGTTCTGCTTGGAGTCGCGAGGTCGATGAATTGCACTGTGTGCAAAAAAAACGCAATTGCGAACGATAGAAGACTGCTGTCCTGTTACATAATTTGCGATAATCAGTGAGGTCTTCGTATTTCATGGTTAATCTCTCCAGTCGAGCAGCGCCGAAAAATTTCGGTACTTCATACAATGTCTGACAGACATTTCACAATGTGCAGAAATTGCTCGGTGGCCATTAGATACTGCACCAGTGGTATGGACAAAACAAAATACGCATAGTCAGGCACAGCGACAACTGCTCCCGAAGACCGATGCCGGCGAAACAAAATGACAATAAGGAACTTAAGCGACAGGAGCCTTGCAAACTTCAACTGAGGCTACAGAGCGACGAAAGGCTCAAATGTCCGGCTGAGCTGTTTGTTTTCGCCAAAAACACAGACACAAAACCCGCCAGGGTGCAGCCAGAAGCAATAAAGGACTACAAATTCAAAGATCCATAGTAAAGTAGAAGGATGGGTGAGAAAATGAAAATGAAAACGCGAGGTCAGCGTTTTTTCTGGTTCGCCGCGTATGTTGACGGTCACCACTGACGCCAAATCACGTCCGGCAGCGTTCGCTCTGCGGACACGGCGTGCCTTTCTGTGTGGTTTCTTCCGAAGCTCTTCGGGGTCTCCGAACCGCCTTTGGCGACTGATGGCTGACTATTTCGGGGGATCGTGCTCGCTCGTCCGCCTTCGTCGCGTCCGCACTGCGCGGTGTGAAGATAGCTGAACAAGTAAGATGCATCTATTGAAAATACAAATGACACAATTGAGGGTGCAGAAGGCTCGCCGGTGTAGGCGCCGTAAGAACGAGAAAAATAAAAATGCTGCAGAGAAAACGAATCACAAAGCTAAGGGAGATCGGGGTGAAAGCAACAGGAAGTAAACCTGTGCCAAGCAAAAGGGATTCAAGCAGAAGGGAGGCTCGAAAGAAACAGAAGGAAAGAAAATAAAAAGGGGCAAGCACATTGTGGGGCGTTGGAGCGCGAAACTGCTTGTTTATTTGTTTTTACGCGTCGCCAGTGACGAAGTGGAGGCATCGTGAGCGCAGGTTACGGGGTGTCCGCAACGTTTTTTTTTCTTTCGTTGCTGTTGCACAAACATGTACTCTCTCCTTTTTAAACACGACCAGCTGTCCCTGCGTGAGCATTGGCATCAAGCTCTACCACATTTATATACTTCCCAATTCCCTTAGCTCCCATTTTTTGTTGTTCTCGCTTCCTTCTGTTTCTTCTTTCACCCAATGCGCGCACCTCCATCTTCCTGTCTCCTTTTCAATTCGACTTATGGCCGCGGCGAAAGAGAGACCCGCTGTTCGGCTGGATCCGTACGCCAGTTTTACGCCCGAGTTTCCGTCGTAGGCCTGGTCTGGTCCTGATGCATTGCGTAGGATTGCTGCCAGTCAGATGCTCTCGCTCCCTTTGTTTACCCGCTCGTTCCTAGCAGGCATACAATACAGCCGCTTGGCGCTCGGTCGCCGTTCGAATAGTCTTAGTTTCCTAGCTCTTATTTTTTGTCGTTTCTATACCACCGAATAGGGGTGCAGAAACTCTCCCTTCGTACCGCCTTTGCGCCTTTCCCTCTCTTTCACTTTCTCTGAGGTTATTTCGTTCCGCACAATCTGGTCCTACGCTACTTGCGAATGTCCAAGCTTGACAAGAGGGGATTTTTCGAGGGATCAGACGGCTTTGCGGACTAAGTGGCTAGCTGCTAGGGTTCCGCTCGCCGGTGTTTTGCTGGTAGCGTGATTCGTTTAGCACACTTGGTTACAGCCGTTGTTAAAAAGAAGACAATTATTTTAGTGAAGGGGCGCTTGTTACTGATTAGGAGCCTTTCAGGTCGTCAAAAGCTAGTACCTAGAACAGATGGAATTAGACGTTGCCTTTATTCCTCCGATAGAGGTAACCGGTTCGAATATTTATTTTCTACATTCAAAATAAAATTAGCCGACATTGTCCGTGCGTCTTCGAAATGACGGCTTGAACGGATGTCTGCGAATGCTTGTTCTTGATGCAGCCGATTCAAGTATTCTGGACAGAGAGGTACCATACAGAGAGATGTACAAGGGCATGCGAGCGAAGCAAACTCAGGTAGCTTCTCTACCCTACTCTGTTGCCCTAGACATGTCTAGATACCTAGACTCAAGTCTAAGCATCCTAGACTTATGACTGTAGTGCCCACAATTACTCGTGCTTGCATTAACAGACTCAAACCCGATCTGAGAAAAAAATGAAGATCAGAAGCTCCCACACACTTTCCGTTTTAGCCTTTAAGTATAACTAGCCTTCGAAAAATGAAAGAGCGCCGAGCCAAAAAGCGTACACACAGATTTTTTATTCTCGCCACCGGTGCGTAAGCAAGGGCTATAATGCATGTGGTACGTAAGGAGAACGTGGTAAGGCATGGTGGCACCATTAGAGTGGAGAGTTTGGTAAATTTGAAGCTAGTTTTGAATCGAACAAAACACGAGTTCTCGTGAATTTTCTTCGAATATAAATCACCACCAACTAGTTTAAAACCGAGGTTCTGCCAAACAATCATAAACTGCGGTTTAGAAATATACGTGACGCTCGCCCATGTCTTGGGAGTTATGACTGGTGATTTATTTCACTCGATATTCTTGCTTTTCATTATACTTCGCAATTATCTAGAGAAAGACGCGTACGCCTGCTCCACTTCCGGGTAAATTCTTCTCATCGATCACGCGAAACGTCGGTGCCATGCAGGAAACCGATGATTAGAGCTAACGTGCCACACGGCTCACGTTTTTGATGAACCGCATCGGAACTTCCGCGTTTTCGCAAAGTCTGATATCTTCCTCCTGCATCTTGATGAATGCAGTACTAGTTTTGTTCAGCGACTGCTGCTCCCATTGTTTCGTTTATGGGTTGACGTGGGGCACGAGCACACCAAATCATACAAGACGATATGCAATAGCCCCTATTTAGAAGTTCACGGCGATCACTCAGTCACTAGTGCGGAAAGCATTAAACTTTCTCTATTTCACTCTCGATGTTTCTGCCCCTTTCCACCAATCTCAACTCAGTCTGTCGCGAGAGATTCGTCTTCTACTGAACTTTGTGCTCTCAGATTTGGGTGATAGGAAACAAACGAGTCGTTTGTGAGTCGTAGCCCAGCCATGAGATACCGTGTCCCCTTTCAAAACAATCTCACGCCTACTATCGGCGCCAGGTCATTAAGAATGCAGATTGGAAAGCGTTGTAAGGAAGCCGCTCAAGCGCGTGGCATTTTGGCACAGTGTCCTTTGTAATGTCGAGACCGCGAGAACTCGGCTCGAGATAGGACTCCAATTGATATGAAATCCCAGGTTGAGTTCCAAACCTTGAAATCTGTCGCAAGCACTTGGGCGAGTTGGTTCGAATTCTATGTGACGGGCACAATGACAGTGCCACACACAAGAGGGACGAGCCACCGCATGCACTGTTTATCATGTCTTCATGAGAATCTTTGTTTTAAGATTAACGCAGGAGTATTTTTTATAGGACCAATACACCGTGAAATCGACTTTATGGTAGATAGTTATGCGAGAAGTCTTTTAACTGTGTCCATGCGATGAACGGCGGGGCAACTTTCTCACATGGACTCAATACCTAGCAGTTGTTTGTACCAGATTGTTCAAATTCTTGCGTGTTAGAATCTTTCATCGTTCTCGTGTTGATCCTTTTTTTTCTTTGTTTCAGTTTTCATAGTGTCCCCTACCTTCATTATTGTCCGCCGCGGTGGTATAGCGGTTACGGTGCTCGGCTGCTGACCCGAAGGTCGCGGGTTCGATCCCGGCCGCGGCGGTCGCATTTCGATGGAGGCGAAATAGTAGAGGCCCGTGTACTTAGATTTAGGTGCACGTTAAAGAACACCAGATGGTCGAAATTTCCGTAGCCCTCCACTACGGCGTCTCTCATAATCATATCGTGGTTTTGGGACGTTAAACCCCAGATATTATTATTAATTACCTTCATTAGTTTAGTCTCTATGCCCGCTTTCCACGCACAGGGTAGCCAGCCGGTCTAATACATCACTGACTTCGCTGTCTTTCCATCTGTTGTTCATCTTCTTTTGCACTAGAAAAAGGAACGCGGCTAAACGGTGACAGATAGAAATAACAAACATTACCCCAGCTTGCATCTCGTCACTATGGAGGACGCTGTAGCTGGAAACGCGTGTACACGGGGACAAGTGCTTTGTTCCCACATTGATATGAATGCGTGGCGGAGGGTCAACAAAGGCATCGTGCAGTGAAAACAGGAGAACGCGCATGTAAGTAAAGTAAGCTCGATGGGGAACGAAGCAAAGCACAAGCATACAACGGCGTCCTTTGCCAACCTTTACTTCGAGCCCCCAATTGCACCGTCATGCATACGTAGTAGATTGCTGTTACGCATGCACTGATTGCGCGCAGAGGGGCGAGACTAGAGTAGCGGGCGTCGAAAACAGCTGCGCTTTTCGTCCCACGAGGCCCGCCTGCTCGCTCTGCTTTCTTCAGCCGACGACGAGGCTGCCCGCAGGGAACGACGACTGCTCCGCCCGACTTGCGGACTTTGGTGGTCGCGTCTGTATGCATAATAAACTAGAATCGTATCTCGCTTATATAAATGAACAAAAAGCTAGACCTGTCCGCGATATCTGCTTCTGCTGCGTTCTTCGTGGTTTCTGAACTACCGACGGCGGCATCCCCGCATGTGCGTTTTTCCCCGCTGCCATTTGTTACCAGTTTTTATATGTGGCAGGAACACGTTGAGACGGCTATTTTTATACGACGTGATTGTTGCGCAGGTACTTGAAATGCCTAAGCACCACCTCGATAAAACGAAACTTCCATGTGTCTGCGCCAGGATTTCAAACAAGCGCTTCCTTCTTGATACCAGGGTCGGTACCGAGGTGCAAACTGATTTACTTATCGAAATGAAAAAAAAAGATTTAATTTCGGCTTCTGACATAACACGTATTACCAGGACGTTCACACTGCAAATTGTCCCTGCTGCGAAATGTCAGAACTACCTGTTCCAAGTGCTCGTTCTGAGCACTAAACGTGCGGGGAAAGGGACCGGTATACGAGGGTTAGCATCTGGCAATCTTGATCTTCGGTGTTGTAGTACAAACAGGGATGTCACAGAAAGAGAGAGATAAATGACTTTTATTCAGTGTTGAGAGGCTTTGGAGGACCACGTCCCCGATTAAGAGGTGGCCAGTAGCCCTCGAACCGTGTCGACGTCTATAGTAGGCTGGACGGCCTAAAGTTGGTCTTACCGGTCAAAAAGGCTGGTATAAGGAAGAGAGAGGGAGGTTTGGTTTGAAAGTCTTGACACTTTTTTGTTTTTATTAGTTTATTCTGCCTTATATAATTTTTCAAGCAGCGTTTTCTTCAACCGAAGTGACTGTCGGACATCTTGGTGCTGCAACGATCCGCATGTTCTTGTTTTCATATTTCATTCTTATACCCACCGCGGTAGCTCAGTTTCTTAATTGTCACGCTGTTGAGCTCAAGTATGGGATATTATACCCGGCCACTCTGAGGATGTGCGTGCATGCCCGTTTTCTCATAGAAGGGGGGGAATTGCATAGAGTGCAGTGGCATGTCAATCAGAAGGAATCGCCAAGTTCCACTAAGTCTGAGATAGTAATAATTGTTGGGGTTTAACGTCCCAAAACCAGCATATAATTATGAGAGACGCCGTAGTGGAGGGCTCCGGATAAGTCTAAGAAAGTATGTCATGGAGTAACAAGTTTCCTTATTGATATATGCAGTGTATTGTTTAACCTAGACAGGATGTAACGAAAGAAAAGAAAGAAGGAACGAAAGAACGAAAGAGAGAAAGAAAAAAATAAAGAAGGAAAGAAAGACAGAAAGAAAGAAAGAAAGAAAGAGAGGAAGAAAGAAAGAAAGAAAGAAAGAAAGAAAGAAAGAAAGAAAGACGATAATGTACCACACCAAATAAGGAGTCTTGCATCTTGCTCAACGACGTTATGCTAAAACTAGGAGTTACGCTCCTAGTTACTTTACTGCGAAGATCCTTTGAATAACAGTACGCATATTGTTTTTCATGTGTGCAGAGGCGCGGGACCTCAGGAAGCTTCCGGTCATTATGTTCATCCACGGCAAGTCATACGAATTGAACTCTGGAAACGCTTACGATGGTTTCGTGCTTGACAGCTAAAGAAAGTTGGTCGTTGTCACCCTCAACTACAGGGTCGGAATTCTCGTTGGGTTTGCCGGCAGCATTTTGACAAGATCTCTCTCTTGAAGGCAGCATACACCAGTACGGACTCGTGCGTTGTGCACTTGTGAACTCGCGCCCTTCATACCCTTGTTGCGTTTGATCATAATGAAGGTAGTAAATGAATGATTCCTTTATAAGGAAGTTACTATGGTTATCACACAAGCTAGTGTCGCGACATCATCATAGGCAAAAGGAAGAAGAGGGAGTTGATGAGGCGGAACCTCTGTGAGAATTTTCACTGAATGCAACGTTCTTGAGGCCGGCCACAGGTACTAAAAACGGCTTACAAGTTTGTTGTAGATAGCAGGAACTGGCTTAAAAATGAGGCCTAAACGCTTTTGTTGACGACTGATATGTAGAGGTCAAAAGTAAGCATGTTTGCCGCGAAGCATTACCGGCCTCAGCCAGGGGTCTAATTTTAATGCGTATTTTTGAGTACTGTCCATAGTTGTCTTGTGTTGTTATGTTTGTTTCATTCTGCCAATTTGCCCTAAGCTTAGGAGGTCATTCACCTAGCTCGCCACTCAACCGCACAAAACGCGCTACCGTTCTAATGGTGGAAAAAAGAAAGAAAGCTGCGTCGAGGAATCCCTGCAGGTAAAGAAAATCGCAATCTATGAAATATTAGGGTAGCGAAACCACAATATGCATTTAGTAAAAAGGAGTGCTTATGACAGCCGGCACAAGAAATACTCAGAATGGATACAAAAACAATAATACAGAAGTTCAGCAAGGCTACTACGGCAACACAAGTGCGGTGACAGCTGCGACACAGTAGGAATGAAATAATTCATTAACACGTAGTGTCTGCAGCCTTCCACCTCTGTGCACTTTCTCCACCGGAGGAAGTTAGCGTTTCGTCAAGGGCTGCTACGAGAATAGTTCCGTTTTCTCTTTTGCGTGCCCGTGTGTGACTCCTTGCGAGGCATTGCAGATCGGAATGAGCGGCAAAACGAGGAGACGTAGCAGTGAGGAGCCGGTGCAACGTACTGCGGCTCCGCCACGTCGTAGCAGCGCCAGATGCTGCACTTAGCTCAAAGCCACCATCAGCAACGCCCTCCCATTCCTCAGCTCGGCAGCGAAGCTGTTCACATCGTGTAAGGCACAGAAAGAAGCTCCTTGCTTTGATTTACCGTGTAATGGCAGTCGTAAGACTTGCGGCACACTCCCATTCTCTTTCGCCGGCCTTTCGCTGAGCTCTATTCTAGCCAGTCCAGTTTTCTTGCCGATTTTTCTGCGCTTCTGTATTATTATTCGTTACTGCCGACTTACACTAAGGAGTAAAAAAGGCCGAAGCCAAGATCATTACTCGGACTCTTTCGATGAGACTAACATCGCCAGGGAGGTATGCGCTAGATATATCAAGATCCCGGTGTTTAGTGCTGCCCTCTTTTTATATGCTTATATATCTGTTAACTTTCCCTTTCTTTTTCCTATGTAAACAAGGGTACTACGTCTTTCCTTGGAGGATTCAGCTTGCAACCAAAGCAATGCAGCTTCATAAAAGCGACACAGCTGCTTGCCTCACTCTCCCTTCTTACCTCGTTCATTGAACTTCTCTGTGCGGCTGGAACTTCCCTGGCGGAGGACTCCGCGGTGGAGTTACCACTCAATTTACGGCACCCGCTCTTTGTGTAGCTGTAACAATTAACAGCAAAGTTCTTCTAGCTCGGCGTAAAGTGTGTGGAGTGTGTGACCGTGCTCGAAAGCTATCATCATCGTGAACGGGTATGTCCCTCAGAATTTTGGTAACGCCCACTACTCGCCGCTACGGCGTGGCCCTTAATAACCATGAAAACGAGTACAGAGATAGAGAGAGAGAAACAGAGGCAGAAAGAAAGATACAAAAAAAGAGAAAGAAAAATTCTTCCCCCCAAGAAAAGTCTTACGAGGCGGGATTCGAAACCGCGTACCCTCGATCCGAATGCAAGCGTCCTAACCACTTGGCTATCCAGGCAGCCAAGCACAGCATAACATAGCCGTTAATAGTATAGTGTAGCCGATTGTCCTAGCCACAGGGCTATCCAGGCACGCTAGCAGAGCATAACAGCCTTGCAGGCCCGTAGCACTTGCAGAAAACCTTCACTATTTAAGGAAAACACCTATTTTCATTATTTATTTTTGGTAAAAACACCTACTTCACCACAATTTAGAGGGGGAGGTGGCCCGACTGGCTGCGGGCCTGCATCCTTGTAAAGTATAGCGTAGCAAGGGTGTGGGGAAGGTAAGTGAGAGTGACGAGGAGAAATGTGATGGCGAGCAGGAGGGGAGAGTGTAAAGCGTAGCACAGAAAGAGTGAGAACGAGAAATAGACACCGAGGAGGAAGCCGCGCATCTCGAAGCTAGACATGTCGGTCGACGGGGGGTACGAGCGGCGACGGGCCCGTGCTTCGGTGTGCCAAGCTTTGCGCGGCTTACTGCAAAAGGCGCGCAATTCTTGTTCTCGTTTTTTTTTTCTTTGTTTACCTCACCGAGTCACCAGATTTTGCGTCGTGCTACTGTGAACAACACTATTCATATCCTGTCATTTCGTCGTATCTTTCGTTGCTGCACGCACAGGCATCAACCATTGCAGTAACACGCCTTTATAAACAGCCAATATCATTGGGTACGTTATTTATTTATTTATTTATTTATTTATTTATTTATTTATTTATTTATTTATTTATTTATCTATTTATTTATTTATTTATTTATTTATTTATTTGAATGTACTTTACATCGCCACATGGGCATTGAGAAAGGGGGGCTTGACATAAATTGCATAAACCGAAAGTAGAGAATTTACATGAAATAAGCACAAAAGATATTGCATAAAAACACAGCATGTTAAACAAGCGAGAAATAATACAATAAACTGCTATAAAAAGGGAAAGACACAAGAAGCACGCACAAAAAAGTTGGCATCAAAGAGTAAAATGCATTTAAGTGTAGCTTTACTGCTAGAGGGACATTCTTTGGCATTTTCTACACGCCAGGAAATCGTACTGCAACTACGAACTCCATAGTTACGTGTTTAAACATTTCTTTATTCTTTTCTCGGTCACCACTATGAGCAGTCGTGCTTTGGTTAGCCTCATTTTCACTTCAAACTAAATCTGGATAAACAGGATTGTCTCACGCCAACGGCATCGCTACTCTGCAAAATTGAACATACTCACAATACTGCAGTTTTGCCGGTATACCAGAACGGCTCTGATTGGAACGCCCTCCCTGCTTGTGTATGTGTGCCATTCTTTTCGTTTTAGAGCCCAGCTATTAGGCATCCTTTCCTGCATTGAGCGGCGACGTCATCGCTCTAACCGATAGAACGAACGAGAACGAAAGAGAGCGTATGTGCAGCGCAGCGAGCCGCTGTGTTACCGTCTGCAATGCCTCGCGCCTGCTCGCACTTCTTGTCACAGCGCAACATATGCCTCTAGCGCACGGGTACGATATAGTGGGTTGACCTGCGAGGCTTGGGAGAAGAAGAAGTGCGTTGAATGAAGGGACACTTTGTGTGTAGAACTCTCTAGCGGACTCTTAGACATTGCATCTAGTATTCCGGGCACAAGTTCGCCCATAATATACAAGCTTCAGAGCGCAGCTCTTGGGTGCCCGTTCCCGCGTTTGGCGGCGTCAGCTTCGTCGTAGCCGGCAAAGAGAACGAGGCCGAAAGAGAAAGAACGCGGAGCGCAGCAGGGGATGAAAGACGGAGATAGCGAGTAGTTCGCGAGAAGGAGGGTACAACAGTGGCAAGACGACAGGTTCCGCGCGGTCACGCGCAGCGTCACAGCAGTGCGCGCCGTCGTGCGGTCTCCGGTGACATCATCACTAAGGCATGCAACGAGGGCGTCCACCGATATCATATCTGTAGGGTTCCGTGTTTTCGGATAAATCCGAAAAAATCGGATAACCACTCGCCGGTAAAATTTTTCACAATTCGGATTTATCCGATAAACTCCCATTTTAGAAGGGCATTTTCAACGTTCAAAGGGAATTTTCAAAGCTCAGAATCATCAGTCGAACGGAGCGCACCTCCATCAGCGCCAGCAACGTCATAAAGTATGCCTGCGTCTATAACAAGCTTTAGGTTTGCAATACGAACAAACATAGGTGTTTTGTATTCAAATAAGTGTGGTAGTGTGTGTATGTGTCTGTGCGTTCAAACCTTCCAGACATCTAACATACACTTAATATGTTGGCATGTTTTCGTGTTCAGATATCATTTCATCTAAAATATCATTTCATCTAAAAACAGCCTCCGACTTTCAAGAAAAATAAACTCCGAAAACACGGAGTCCTACATATCTGGAAATAAAGCCCTGCATTACGGAGGCCTGTCTGCAGTGGCTGTGGTGGAACGCGCCAGCACTCTGCCTTCCACGGTCTCCGTTGGCGAGGCAGTCGCGCCTCAACCTATAGCAAAATCAAAAACCTAAACAGGTGCGCTCAGAATTCGCATTAGGACGAATCGTAATCGTCGGTGAAATTTTTAGGAGCTGGCTAGCCAGGTTCTTAAGCTCGGGCAAAGTCCGGCGCCGTAACCATAACCTTAGTTTCAGAGGCGACCGCTACAGGCGCACCGTGGCGCAACAAAGAGCACCATTCTCTCTCACGTGGCGCAACAGAGAGCACCATGTGAGACAGAATGTGGGATAGATATAAGGAGGGTTTGTGTAGTATCGCGCATGTGCCTCGGTAACGTAGTCGGTAGAGCACCGGGCGCCTATCCTCGCGGAACGCGCGGTTTGTGTTAGATTTCCGGCGGCGGAACTATTGCTTCTCGTTGTTTTTTTTTTCTCATCCGTTAGTGTGGAGTTGACCAAATTCATATCCGTGACAGAAATACGTCAGGGAAATCTTGGTGGGCCCCGACATAAAACATTTCCGTGTTAAAAATGCCTTCATATACATTGTAACAGGGACATGTAAGCTCTAAGATGTTTTTTTTCTTGTTAGTGCAATTTAAATGATTTGACAGATACATTTTATGGAACTGCTATAGCTATCTTTGGTCATAAGGTACATATTTCTATATTTCATGCTTTTTTCACCTTGACAATTTCTTGTAATTTTCTTTAGAACCCGCCACGATGGCCTAATAGTTAAGGTGCTCGGCTGCTGAGCCGAAGGCTTCTAAATGGAATCTCGGCCGTGTCAGCCGCATTTCCACGGAGGCGAAATGCTTGAGGCCCGTGTACTTAAATTTAGGTGCACGTTAAAAAACACCAAATGGTAAAAATTTCCAGACCTCTCCACGACGGCGTCTTTCATAATCATATCGTGGTTTTCGGACGTAAAATCCAACAATTATTGTTATAATTTTGTTAAAAAGTTTGAGCCGCTAACTGACACATGGTTGCAAAAAAATTGAAATCCTTTTGAGATGCCGCACTTTTCATTCAGTTGACTCAGTGGCATTGTCTTTACTTTATTCCTTCGTTTCAAAAAAGTGAAGATTTCAAAAACAAACAAAAGAAGACGCGCAATCGACTACGCTGTTTAAGATAAGGTTTATAGGGAACTTCTTGGTGAGCTGACTGGTCACCTAATGTTGCCCTTGTTTTCTAATTTCTGAAATGCCATCCCACGATCAAGCATGCTCCTTAAGGAATCAGGATGGACGTGTTACACTGCGATTGAATGACAATACTACGATCACACGTTTAGTATTTCTTGCAACTCCTGCTTTTTACAGCCGAGAAATATCCTATGACGTCACAGAGGCAGTAAAAATAACTCCGCACTGAGAAGGAGAATTTGAAGCAGTCAATAACACCACCGTTCACCCATTCCATTTGGCGATGCTATCGCTTAAAGGCGAGCACCTTGCGAGCTCTCAATCTATGCGATCAAAATGCCTGTTATCTGAGTTATATTATCCTGTTCTCTCTCTCTCTCTTTTGTCGACATAGGCTAACAAGACTAGTCGATAGACCTGATAATGCGCTGTACAGAGAAGGCATCCAATAACACTGAAATTGACTCCTTGTCGGGTAAAGTAATACGATCATGTCTCTTTTCTTTCTTTATTTTTTTGCACACGGAAGTATCAGAAGATACGGGTACTTGAGTTTCTGTGAACTGCTGGCAAGTTTGGATAGCAGATATTGGTTTTTCTGGCTGGCAGTGTCAGGAACGATGACATGAAAACGATATTTGATCCGCTTCCACAACGCGCCAAGAACTCTTCTTACGTCATTTTTTTTTTCTATTTCAAGGTCTGTGCTATCAGTGTTGGCAAGGGCACGTCTAATAAACGGATAGCTGAGCCCGAGTCTTGTCACTGCTGGCTTAACCAGAGCTACGGTTAGGCGCGAGAAGACGCTTATCCAAGAGTTACGTAACTTTCACGCTGCAGGAATTGAATGTAAGCAAAACTGGCTTTCGCAGTGCTTTTCGTCGAGAATAATGCAGCACCTAAATAAATTGTTGTGCAAGCATGTCACTATAACCTGCAATGGAATTTCAAATTGTTTCTGGTTAGTGCATCTTAAAAAAATGTCATGCTTTAAGTTCAAGGCTAAGCATTCTGGGTATTTTGGCATCGTACGAGAAGCTTTAAAAGTGGCGCACTGAACTCACAATAATGCAGTGAAGTGGATCGTATAAAGGCGTGTGCGTGTAGTCTATGTAGCTCTTTGTACCGAGTCCGGACCGCTACGCTTAAATTTTTTTTATAGTAACCTCAAGAATTTTAGTATGTGTACATTCAATAAGTGCACTTTTTCGGCTCGATTTTTATTACATCGTTTTCGAAACGAGCCAAATGCCTAATGTGTTTTTAGGATTTTCAGATATCACAAGTGATCTTTTTATTCACTCATGCTTGTTGCAATTATCGTAGGAACACATTTCTACCAGAAAAAAATAGAAAGGAAGGGTGTTAATGTTTGATATCCATGGAAACATACATTGCGACTTCTACAGACAACTTTTCGACGTCAAAGTGATTGCTCCAAGAACCAGAAAACATATATTGACATATATTGTCGGTGTGCTTCACCAAGACAAAGCATACATGGTAAGGTATAGGCACAAACTGCGCTTCTTTTCTTTAAGAACGGACTCATAAAGTTAAAAGAAGCAGCATGGAAAAGAAACTGCACGTTGTGCAGTGCCAACGCTATATGCTGCAGTGCATGAGCATCCGGTGGTCGCCATCCTAAGGCAGGGTTGGGGGCGTCGCTGTCCCATTTAAAGTTCTTGTACTGGAAAATATCGGACAGTGTACGTCGATGTAGTTTATGCATGTCGGCGCGTTCCATGTCATGGTCTCGCAAGGTGAAAGCTGTGGCCTGTTTTCTTTTATGCATTCACTCGTCGACAGTATGTTTGCTCTCACTGACGTTAAGATGACAGCGACCGTGGGACGGCGAGGACAGAAAGAAATAAAAACGAGAACATGTTTACGACATAATGGCGAAAATAGATTTTTTGTGGCATTTTTAAAGCAAAATAACATACCTCATTGTGTATGCAAATTACATGTCTTTCAAGTTTTCGTCTTTTTTAGTATTCTCTGTCTGACTAAGGAGCTGACATTTTCTCATCCAACAACGACACCTCGTCGCCAGAGCCAAGGAGGCAGCGATGGTCACAAGGTTCGCGGAATGGGGAAATGACCCACCTTGAGTAAAACCGGGGCTTACCCCCCTTTCGGAAAATAAATGTTTATTCATCATCATAATGCTTCTGCGTTGAAAGTCTCTTTACGGCGGCAATATATACGTTGTTAAGATTATCGACCTCTCATTAAGGAGCTTCCTATGCTTCTCCATTTTTATAATGCTATTAAAGAGTCACTGTCTCACTCTCATATTTGTTCTTTTTGTTTCTCTACGGTTCTCGCAGACAACGGGCTGTTCCAACGCGCTGTGATGATGCCCGGCTCGGCGCTGAGCCCGTGGGCCATCGTTTGGGACGCGGTAAGATACCCAGATACCGGTAAGACACCGGGCGCTAAGATGCCCATACTCGGGCACCGGCGCTGCGCTCGCAGACTGCTTACGTCACCGGCCCGTACGTGAACTGGTCGACGTCCCTCTCGCCGTGCCCGAACACCTCTCGGCATTCGGTCCCACCGTGGACGGCACCGTGGTTCCAGGCGAGCCACGCCATGAAAGGGCCTCACCGCGTTCGTCATACGCCTACTGCGATATATTGTGTCGTGTAGTGCGTTTCGAGGCATATATTTTGTTCACAGCTTACGAGGAGAAGCACACGGCTTTAAGGTAACGACAAGTATCAACATTTTAAGTGGTGTAAGCTGTATTTTCTTCCTTATTTTCGCTTTTCACGTCCCTACCTACCTGTCAATGTCGCCTTTTGATACCGCAACGAAAATGATATCGAAACAAACCGAGATGAAGCGACGTATTTGGTCATCGGATATTTCCTGCCGATACCGAGAGAGCAAAATACCGCAAGAATAGTGAAATATAATTCTGAAAACTATGCTAGATCTTTGCCGTTTTTTAGCTTACTGTTGCCTATTTTGTTCGCGTGCTCTTCACGTCTTGTCTAGAATAAGCGTGATCATAATCAGCGGCTCTTCCATGGCTGCATTTCACAATTTCCTGCAGGCACGACGTAGACACGAGTGGATGTTCTCGAACTCTGCGTGTAAACTCATGTCTCAATTTTGCCGCGTCTGATGTGCGCTGTCGCGCAACGCGTAATGACGGTCGTCCCGTTACTGCCATCGACCGAGCCCAGGTATCGAGGATCCCGTAGCCAAAAAGGTTATTCTTCACCACGTTCTCTTCACATGTGCCACCTGCCAACATCCTTTTTTTAACATTGTTTAGTGCCGCTACGCCTGCTCGCCACTTCTTTCCTTTTATTCACCACTTAATGCCCTTCGTCCAGCGTATGAGAGCAAACCGGACACGCGTCTAGTTGAGCTCTTTGCATTTCCTTCCTTTTCTGATCGGCATTGTCCAACCAAAGAAGGTATAAAATACCCTGTGAACCTAGGTTCATCTTGGCAGGCCACTGAAGTTTTACAAGAAAGTTGCAGTGGGTCTGTGGTATACAGGACCGGGCGTGAATGTGAGTAACGAATTTTGTTCGCAGATATGATTTTTAAAAGCGGAACTGCCTAAGTTCTTCGTTAGACCGGTTCGCGGGACCAGAAAACCATCATCATCATGAACGGCCTGCCATGCACAGCTGCGCCTAACGCGTGCAAAGCAATAACTCTGTTAATGCTAATCAAGAGCACGCTAATTAAGTCCTTGACTCATTATGACGTCGCTGATTAAGACCGCTCTAATTAGGCCCAGGCTAATTATGACCTTGTTAATAACATTGGTCGGCCAGAAGCTCCGCTGTTAGTCCAGCCTTGCGCCACTGTACCGAGCTGCTCACATTTTTTCTCGGTCATTTTGCTTTGAATTACGACAGGGCGCCGCGGCTGCCAGCGTGGCTTGCCATTGTTGTCCTTGCCATATGCTTTATTTCTCTGTAGAAAATTGGAAAGCTTCTAAGGCCGGCTTCTCTATTGGCAAAAGTTACTTTACCTCCTTTGTCGGTTTGCTTTCGTGCCCACATGGCAACTAATTTCGGCCGAGAGGTAAAAGGGATAAGTGCTTTGTTGTTCACGCTCGAAGAAAACACCGGACGAGGGACTGTCTCGATGCCTCTTTGCCCGCGCCTGCCGCAGTCACTTTGTCTCTTATTTTCATGGGTTATTTAATGGATATGCCCGAGTAGCTGGGATTGTTTCCGTAACCGCTGCTCCCCGGGGCCGCAGGGATACCGCTTTGTCCGTCAATGGACGAAGGCTGACGTGTACATGGACATCAACCACACCTACAGAATAAGACAGATGCAGACCCCAGGGAGCCAAGAAGGAGGCAGAAGCGATAAGTCGAGCCACGGTGTTACGGTCACGGTAATGAATGGTAACAAGCTCTCCCGAAGAATAGGGAGAGGGGCAGAAGGGACAAGAGGTGGTAATTCTAGGCTATAGGCTGGGTTCTCTTCAGTGATCTCTTGCTACAACCCCCTCTCTCTCTTTAAGCACAAGCGTTGTGAACGCTTTGGTATTATGTGCCGTTAGGAGATGAGGCGAAGTGAGTCGTTTTATGTATGCTTGCTATACTCGCAATTCTGAATTAAGCTTATAGCAGGGGCAGTGCGAAATCATGGGGACACAAAAGACCACAGGACTGAGCGCGGAGCACGCCGCACAGCCACAGCGTTGCAAACTCTCTTAGAGTTACTACCACGACTATGACAGGCGCACTAACTTTGTGCGACAATACCTACAAAGAACGGAAAGGACGCGAAGCTCTGCCTCTAGTAACCCCACCTTCATTATCTTGAGGTAGAAGCGTCAGAAAGTGGCATTTAGAAAAAACCATTTTCAAGTTGCCCACATTGACTTAATGAATGATTCTTCATCCAGGTAGCGTACGAATTCGGTTGATCAAACCTGGCATCTCGCCAAGTTTGGTCATCGTAAACAGACGGGCCCGGTTCGAACACCGTGTGCTGACGCTCGCGTCAAACAGATAGCAAACCGCTGTGTGAGCTACGAGAATTAAAGTTTACATTAATATCTTCCTTTATTCGGTTCATTCTTACGTAAGCTGATTTGTGAGATTAACGTAAAGTGTATCTAAGCTCCTCCGTTTCTCTGTTCTCGCAGTGTCACGTATTCCTTAATTTGTTGCTGCATGATCAACATCTTTTTTGCAAACTTCCCTCAGTCATTGAGCTTAGAAATGCATGCCATCCTCAATAGTGCAAAAAATGAGCTGAAAAAAGTAGTGTGCTGCAGAACCCAGGCGGACCGTCGGGACCGGCTTCTGCGCACGGTAGTGCTCAACCTGTACAGCTTCCACCAGCAGGAGATCTTCCTGACCTTTGTCAACGAATACACGAACTGGACCCGGTCGGTGCAGCATCGGGCCAGCATTCTCAACGAGACGGCAGAGACGCTCAGTGACGCACTCGTCGTGGCGCCCGTCGTCGAAGCCGGCACACTTCACGCTGCAGCCGGGGCCGCCAGCAAGGCAGCTAAACCGTAACAGCGAGGTGGCAACAAGGTCGGCGGCCGCGTGCCGACGACGCACCTCGACATGTTCTGCTACCGTTCGGAGGAGCCTTCATTCGCGCAGAAGAACGGCTGCGTGCATGGCGAAGAACTGTCGTGCATGCTCGGCCTGCCTCTGCTGGGATCGGGCGCCCCACTATATGTCAACTACAGCAAGGAGGAGGCCGCTCTCTCCGAGACTACCAAGTCCTACTCGGTGTGCTTCTTCCGGACGGAGTGAGTGTGATCGGCCTTTTATTTATGCTATGGCCACCTCATTCGTGTTTGTGTACGTGCTCGCATGTCTGTGCGCACCTGTGTATGCATGTGTGCGCCTGTGTTACAAGGTTCTATTGTAGGAAAAAGCCAATAGCTCTTCAGTGGCAAATTATACTACGGATTGGGTTGCGGATGACGATCTTGGTTGAGGAACCATGTTCTCACGACGTTAGTGAGGTAGAGCGCAACGTTTATAAACATTTGTTGGTTGTCCCACTCATTATACGACCTTACTCATCTAAAAAGACAGGGCGTGCAAACACGGACACAAGAAAGGAGCCAGGACACCACCTTAATCTTTTGTACTTGTCAGCCCAGGCGTCACTCTCCTCGACACAAAGCCTAGTAAAGAGCTCGGAATCACACCGAGGGCTAGCAACTGTTCATATTGGAGGATCCACGAGAAGTACAAGCATAACCGGAGCCGCTGACGTCGAACAGCACAGTAGCAGGCGGGCGCAGTCGGTGGCCCGAGCACAGCTAAAGGAGAATGGCAAACTGCCACACGGTGCGCTCGGTTAAAGATTAAGACAGCGCCCGGTTTGTCCTATGTAGTATCTACCACATGAAAGCGGTATGTTGTAGACGACACCCAACTCACAAGGAACAAACTGAGTCGTGTACCTCTTATTGCACGCACAGTTGCCTTTGCTCCCATTCACCATCGAGCACATACGGGCTGACTTTTCGGGGGCAGAAAATACCACAGGCACTCCGCATTTTGCTACCACCTTCTTTAGGCTGTAGGAGAAGCGATGGACGTATGCGAAGTTCACAGGCCTCACACTTGGCCTGTTAGAGGAACCAGAGCGAGCACGCCCTTCGTTCTTCACCTTCCTTAGGGGGAGTTCAGTCACGGAACTGATGAGTTCCTTGGAGAAATCCGCCCTCCCGAGGCGTTCCACTTGGCGCTGCACACTTTCCGCTACAGAAATGATTGCCGGTTATCACAACCGGCTTGTCCGAATGACGGCCTTGAAAAGCGACGACTTTATATCAAAAGCATTTAAAATCCAAACACAGTCGTGTGATCTCTAAAACAGCAGTGACTACTGTTTTTGCTGCATCCTGAACACTTCGAATATCGCCAGTAAATCACCACTGTCCTTGAAGGACTTTGTACATACCCAGATGCCGTCACCAGATTATGCGAAAGTATCAGCCTCACAATGCCTTTACTTCCTACACCAACGGGCTACGCAATAGTAGATTTGATAGTGGTGAACCTTTCTACACAGCAGTAAAGCACTGGTCATATAAAATTATCAGTATGCATCAAGCGTCCAGGGCTCGGCAGGTAAATATAAATCATTCCTAGCAGTTGAAAATGCAAATAGCCGTTACCCTTCGTTGAAGGTACAAGGACGGCACCTGCCAAAAATATCCTTTTGCTTTCACCTACAGCAACTGATTTTGCCTATAGGCATCTTTATTTGGTGTGTTTTACTGCGCACATAGGGTAAATAATAGAAAGGTCAGGCAATTTCTCCGATTCTTTCCTCACGTCGTTCTACTGTTCGTTCTCATCTTCTGCTTTTCTTGCTGCGCAGCAGATGGGTTCACTTCGAAGCTGCGAGCGGCAGGACCTCGCTGTTCTGTCCGTAGGATTCCGTTCAATCTCAGAGCAATACCCTTCCGTCTTATTTCTGCCTGTGTATACACGGCCGGTTTCTGACAACAAATATTTTCACAGGGCGTTTTATACGCAATGCTCTGCTACGTTCAGTAGTGCTGTTTTTCATTCAGAGATTGCGCGACGTTCGAAACGGTTCTTCTTCATTTCAATATTGTGTAATATTGGCCCTGTTTATATTTTAGTTTATAGGTTCGGTGTTGACTTGATAAACCCTACTGGAACTTTCTCAGCGTCTTCTCAATAAAGTTCATACAGCTTTTCCTGTTGCTTTGCCGAAAAGACCTGTTTGCTGCAAAGTGCGTTCATTTATATTAGCGTTATTAAATTCTGAATTTTATATGTCGCGGCAGCTGCTCGAGAAAAGAACGTCTTATTGATTTTAAGGACTGTACTGGGTGGTTTATGTGTGCCTTTCCTACAGTGAAACGATTATTCAACCGATGCACACTTATAGATTGATACATGCACTTACAAATACAACTGGAATATTAACACCGCGAACTATATTGACAATAGCTAGATATAAAATGTGTACACTAGAAAGGTAGGTTAGCTTCAGTGAAGTGTTCTTGTTGACAATATTTTTTTTATTATGGTGGCCCCGTTCAAATAATTGCGTGTGTTAATTAAAGTAACGTTTATGGTTGTTGCATAAGTGCACAGTTCGGTCACTATGGGCTCATATCGTCACGACAGTGAAAATATATATATTCATGTGAGCGGGCAAGAGACAAAAGAGTTTATCTCGCATGCGCAGACAGGTCCAAAGTAAAAGATTAGCTCAGCTTGCACTAAGTCGCGCAAGGCGGGGTAACAGCAGAGCCGCTGGCTTAGCTAGGCTTTTACCCTCTCACCTGTGTCTTTCCCACCCCTTGCTATACTATACTATACTGTACTATACTATACCATACCATACGAAACTATACTATACTACACATCGCTATGCTTGCTCTATCCAATAGCAATGTGCCACAGAAATTGGGCAACTCCCAGTGCTCACCACACAGGTTCACTAAAAATTGAGGGAACACACAGGCGGCAAACATCGATTAGGGGCCGCACGTTTCAGCTTATTTTAATGAACATCTTTGCACAGAGCTTGGGAGGTGATTGAGCGCGTGCCCTTCATGATGATGATAACGTTCTATGTGTGACAGACGCCAAACCTCGACCATAACAGTTCTGCTGCAAAATGGCTTTCGTTTTTGTTGTAGCTGCTGTAAGCGTTGCAAATATAATCACCTATCCTTCTTGTATATTGGTCGCTGTTGCTTAGAATCCTAACGCGTGCCGGCCTAAGTCCCTCGAGATGTCGTTAGCAAAAAAGCCATCCTTTTGACATTTATATGAACGTAGAGAATTGTCAAAAATCAAATTGTTGCTGTCATTTTCGTTTACCCCTCAGAAATGGAGAACTTTTTAAAGAGCGGAGCTCCTTAAGCTTTTCGTTGCGCCTGGTATTGCAAACAGAAATTAGTGTCATCATGAACCGGCACGAGCTCGCTTCGTGCTCTTCAACTTCTGCTTCGCTCCCACTACACGTGCGCCGATTTGTCTCTAACGTCACGGAGCAACTAGTCACGGGACTGAAATCGCGTAACTTCTAGTCACAACTAGTCACACGATTAAAAACCACGTAACATCGTAACAACTTGTCACGTGACTAAAATCAGGCAACATCGCGTAATAGCTAGTCGCGTAGCATGTCCCTGCCAAAACCACGCTACAGCTACTCACGTGACTAAAATCCCATCTCACGTAACACTAATTCACGTGACATGTATAGGCAAGTTTAACCATACTTAGTACTAGTAGCAAAACTTAGCAATCTCTAGCAAAAGCTTGGCATTACTAGCAAAATGGCATTACTAGCAGCCTTGCGCCACTAGTGCAAGCTGCGCTCTTTTTTTTGTGTACCGAAACTCTTGTGTTGTGTAGCGAAACTCCCTCATAAAATTGCTACCAGCGTCGCCTGTCTGCGTCGGCTTCGATAGCTTAAAAATGTTTGCTTTGAAGAGTGAGAGAGAGAGAAATTTATTTGAAGGCAGAGAGGTCGGCCTGAGCTAGTGCGATCTGGCCTGCTGCTCTGCACAGGGGAAAAGGGAAAGGGTAAAAAAGGAGTGATGAGGGGTGATGATGGGCAGAGGAAAGAGATTGCTATCGCATTCATTACTTCGCAAGGCCGAAGTAATGAATGCGATAGCAAGAAACTGTAATGCTATACGAAGTGAGGCTCGGCATTGGATACTCTTGTTTGAACAGCGCTCCTGTTGCAAAGGCGCCCGAAGCAGCGAAAGAAACCAGCGTGCTTCAAGTGTCGAACTGTGACACTTGATAGTTCGCACTCACCTTCTTTTTGTTTGTTTAGCGGCGTCTCTTGAACTCGAGTGACTTTCGTACGCTCCGTAACATCAGCGCGGACATAACGGTGAAAGCTCGAAACATCTCTTCTCCCCTCACCATGAGATAACCACGCCAGCAGGCAGCGGAAGGGCAAGGTTCTCCCTGCGCAAATATTAGAAGAAGCGAGCGAGCTGGCCGACGACTTTTAAATGCGCCCATTGCGCTCCTCGCGCCATCTCGCTGGTAATGAAGAAACGCTTATAAGCGCCTGCCGTCTCAAAGTATTGCCAGCGGTAAAATGTGTGTGTATAACGCTCGCCGTAAGCTACCTGAAGGATCTCCGTTTTGTGGCGTATTGGTTAGGGCCATGCGCTGCGGAGCGAGAGGTCGCTGGTTCGAGTCCGCGCTTCGGAAGCTTTTTTCTGAATAATTTTTTCTTTGGGACTTTTATATATATACACATACTTATACATTTACGGTGCATGACGACGGCGACGGCAAAAACCAGCCGAGACTGTCCATATAATTGCTATTGCAATAAAAATATAATGGCATCATCGCGTGGACACAACTAACAGCAGAAAGCAGCACCCCCAAGGAAAATCTTTGAGAAAGTTATGAAAAGAACGCCAGGCCAGCGCGGAAAGCGCAGCACAGTCACAGCGATAGCTGGAAGAGCGGCATTTCTAGAGCCCGTTATAAACTCTCTTGTGGCTACTAATACAAGTACTTTAGCAACGTACCCACTACGCCACAAATCATAATTTTTGGGAAGTTGGGAAGCACCCACCAAGACATTATTCGTTATTCTGCGGAGAAGCGAGGTACCATCTGTGAGGCATTATGTGGACTTTGTAATTGCTGTGGTTGATGGCGATGAAGAATTATGGCTGAGCTTTTTGTAGTGTGTTGGAAGCTTTAAACAACCCACTAGTTACGTAATTCATATTTTGTGACCCCCAGTCTTTATTTAACTCTCCCACCACGCTTTATAACATACGTTAACCGGAGAAACGGAGAGCGAGAGAGAGGAGGAGGAGGAGAAATAAACTTTATTATCAACCAGCAATTTAAGTTCCTTGGCCTAGGCCTCCCACGTGGGGACGTCGAGGTCTTGCCTCTTCGCCGCCTCGCGGGCTTGCTGGATGGCCCATAGCTGATCGTCGAGGTGGGAGCTGCGCAGGGCAGCGCACCATCTCGACGAGAGGGTCTCGGTCGTAACATTCTGGTACTGGACGGGACATTCCCACAGCATGTGAGGGAGCGATGCTACCTGTGTCTTGCATATCTTACAAATGTTCGTAGTGCATATGTCGGGGTAAATCTTGCGATATCGGGAAAGTGACGGGTAGGAGTTTGTTTGTAGCAGTAGTAAGGTAGTGGCCTGAGCTCGGCATAACTTGCGAAGAGAGAAGAAAGAAAGAGAGAGCCTGAGGAAATGGATCATAGGAGCCTTATGGGCTTCCTTGGCAACCAATAGAAGTACACTTGCCAGCAGCCCACTACGCTATAGAACACCATAATTTTTGCGAAGTAGGGAAGCAGCCACTATGCAATTTTTCTTCATTCTGCGGAGAACCGTGGTACACGCTAAACACCTGCAAGGCATTATGTGCACTTTGTTGACGCTGTGGCTGATGACGATGAAGAATTATCGTAGAGGCCTTTGTAATGGGTTGGACGCACTCAACAACCCATTCGTTGCGCAATTTGTATTTTGTGACGCCCGGTTACAGAATTCGCGTTTGTGTGACGCCTGGTTGTTATTTTACTCTTCCACCACACTACATTACATATGTCAATGTGGTTCCTTCCCGACATGAAGCCTGTATAATGTGTTTTTGCAACGCAGTTTCAAGCACCGGCATGACCCTGAGGTAGAACACTGGACTTCCACGCAGAGGGCCCAGGTTCGAACCTCGTTCCATCCTGGAAATTTTTTCTTATTTCCTTTTTTTTCTTATTTCGTGCGATAGTGGTTACGGACACCGGAGGCGGCGGCAGACAACTACGGCGCCAAAAACGGCCGTTGAAAGGATCTCATGACAGCGTTTGCTGTAAAACAGCTTTATCTTTGACGCCCAATCCACAGATAGTGTCAGTATTTTCAAAGAGCCATCGCCAATAGCTATTTGCGGATTGGCGACAGAGAGCATGCGGGTCGTCTTTTGTTCCTCACTACTTTCCGAAATAGTCTCCGTGCCAAGTAAACCAATTCGAAGGCGCTCTTTCCCGAATGCTCTTTGAAGGCATGTTCGCTGGCAAAGGTGCAGCCTTGCAAAATACTTTAAAGGGGTACTGACACAAAAATTTTGGCCTCGCGTTTTTTTGCTGCAATGTGTTGCTGGGGGCCTGTTAGTCGTAACACGGCACATCGTTTGCTGCAGGGCGCGACAGATAATTAATTACAGGCTCCTCATTACCGACCAGTGTCAGTTTCGGTTTCAAAAACGACAAGCCTCCGGGTGCAACTATCACCACCTAGCGGCTGCAGCGCTCGATCACGTCAGCACACAGAAGTGTGACGCCCTTCCGCGCTGTTCGCGTCGTCTCCTCGCATTCGCACGCTTGCCGCACGTGCTGCACGATGACGTCGCCATCATCGTCCTCGTTGTCGTCGTCCTCCTCATCGTCGTCTGTTTGCGACGATTTCCTTGAGACACCAACAGCGCAGCGGCGAGCGCGTCAAAACAAAAATGGCGGCTACGACGTCATCACAACTTGTTGTGCCGGCTACAACGGTTACGTAGGGGAAGTAGGGGGGTCAACTCGGGTCACCTCCGAGGGTGTCAATGCGATAGGTGCGCCCTATAATGCTGGATCGCGCACGCGAACTTCAATATTCATATAAAATACCTTCCAAGCTTTATTCGCTGTCGATATTTCGCAAATGGTAGACGCACGTACACGGAAATCGATCCAGCAGGCTATCTCGGCCGTGAAATTTTGTGTCAGTACCCCCTTAACCCATTCGACCTCAGCTTTCCAAAATGGTGCTTCGTTGGCTTGGAGCACGACATTGTTCTGTAAGTTGCCTCCGATTTCTGTTCTGCGTGCAGCCAGGCTTCCACGACAACATGGCGGCTAAGGAGTTGCGCTGCTAAGACCTAGGAGGCGGGTTTGATTTTCCGCCATGGCAGACGCAATTCAATGAGGTTGAAGCGATAGCAACACTAGTGAACTTACGTTCAGGTGCTGTTAGAGAAACGAAGGTGGTCGAACGTATTCCAGAGTCCCCACTACCGCGTCTATCATAAGATCAGTATCATATTTTATAGTTTTGTTGAGCAAAGCCACAAAATCTCATCGAGTTTTCCTTTCGCGGAAACCATACGAGACCCTTCCTGTTTGCACAAATTGGACACCGAATCAGCCTGGCTCATGTCTTTTTACTTTACGTAAGGCCCCAAATTTTACAAAAATTTCGAGAGATTGAAAAGAATGTGAGGAATGATGACTGAATGCGGAAGAACTCGGGAATGTAAATGAATGTAGCAATACTGTAAATAATATATATTAAGGCACGTTATAACATGACTAATCTAATACATGGCATAGCACTGCAAAATCCGAACGTACACGTCATCGATTCGCTTATACTTGAGGGCATGTTTTGAGGTCTAAGCCAACCAATTTGTTTTGCCTGTGCCCCATTTCTGCGCCGTGCCAGAGGCTTATTTCAGTACGACGGTGTCCTCTTCTTATTCAAATTTATACAGTTGTAACCATAGATATGTAAGATTTATTTCTTTGCATCCATTTTCTCATTCGTGAATGAAAGGGCCACCTTTGCACTTAGTTCCCCTTTCACTCTGAAATTCAGCAGCATTCTTTGTGAAATACTTAAATCTTATCAAACTCAGACACCTTTAAAAATAATGTGTGGTGTAACCCATTTCCAAAATGTAAATAACAGCGAACGTTTACTTCCCCGAATCTAATAATCAAGCAAACAACAACAACAAAAAAACCTCAGACATGGCACTGGTGTGCGAGTCTGATAAAAATAAAAGCAGCCAACGCACATGCATTCCCTTGTGGTTACGTCTTTTCGGCAACCATTTCCCCGCTATTCCTGATAGCCATGGCAACGAGAAAGGGTTAGCTGACGCACGTCCGGTGAGAGCTCTTTTCACTCTCCTCAGCTCCCCCTTAAGCTCTTTTTCTCTCATCTCTTGTTCTCTTTCTTCTTTCTTTCTTTCTTTCTTTCTTTCTTTCTTTCTTCTTTCTTTCTTTCTTTCTTTCTTTCTTTAGTAAACGACAGGGTGCCTCCTCAGTGCAGAGAGCGAAGAGGCAGCTCGGCCTTCCCTCAAACTCCGCCGCTGCAACTTCCCGATTTAGGGAGAGAGCGTATCCCTCAGCCTCAGTAGAGAGAGAGAGAGAGAGTTGGGCGATGCGTAGAAAAAAGGAGCGCGCGGCCTCTCACGCAGTGGGAAGTGGTGTTGGGGAGAAGTTCGCTGGAGAAAGGAGGACGGCGACGGGTCTGACGGAGACTGGCTGGCGCTACACACTCGGACGAGAAGCAGCCAAGGGCGTCTCGGTGGGAGCCGCTGCGCTGCTTCGGCAACGTGTTCCCAACCGCTGCTCATCATCGCCAAACTGCATCACCATTCGATGGCTACCTTCAATCTATCCTTAGCCGCCACTGTTCATAGTGTCATACATAGTGAACATGGTGCTCGCATTCTTCCTGTCTCTTTTCTTCTTGCACCCATTGGCTACGAGACGCAACATTCACTGCACTCCTTCGAATGGTGAACCGATAATCATCGTGTGCTGTCATCGCCTGAAGCATGAAGCTCAGCAACGTTGTGACAAATTGGTGGTGGTTGCAAGCGTCACCGCGGTGCAGTATTGTAGTCTCCAACCATGTTGTCTGCTGTAGGCATGGTCTTGAAGAAGAACTTGTGAATCGTCCTGTCTCTTTCATTTCTGTAATACCAAGTTGTTCGTATGGATTCTTAGTGGAAGGGGTAGTGTAGACGGAATTTTATAGGCGCTCACAGTTCTTGTCAAAACCTAAGGGATTTCTAAAACTTCCTTTGTAGCAGCGTTAAAGACTGTACTATGAGTTCTAAAAATCTTGCTGTCCTAAAGGGTGGTTCGAATTTGAGGCGTAAATGTTACTAATGAGAATAGCAGAAGGGGGAATTTATAGTTCAAGAGCAAGTTTTGTCATGCCAGCGCCTTGGCATAAGCGCCGACATGTGGTTAGCTTCGCCAGTAGCTATTTGAAAATGAGAAAGCTCTTAATTCTACACAACTTTTATATCGACAAGTATAGTGACCATCAACAGCGCGGCTGCTAAGTATTTACAAAAGATTACGTTATTTTGAATTGTTACCGCAGGAATATTACAAGTGATGAAGCAGAAAGCGACATGAATACGGAATTCAGTGCAGAAGATTTACAAAAACTTATGAGGCACACTGTGATGCGAAGAATGCTACAACTGCGAAATTTTCAATGATAGCAATGCTTACTATAAAGAATCCTCGTCGCTGTCAGCTACTTTTTTAACAATCTCAGTGAATGCCGGAGACACTGGAAGCCCAAAGCCGAGAAGAAGCTGCCACAGCAAGCGAATAAGTGCCGCTGTCAAGTCGTCAACATTGACATCTACTCGTATATTATACCTGCGGCAGTCTGCAGGAATGCTTAAGAAAGTGTCGGTGGACAGCCATAGCTCTGCGGACTGTTATATTCTCTTGCATACCAGTTTTGTTGCGAATAGTGCTGCTACCATTGTTTACAAAGAGTCGTCGTTTTGTATAGTACTGATTCTGTCTTCTACATGTCACTTCATTCCTATCGAAGCACACACCCATTTATTGGGCACACAGCTGCCTCAGAGGAAACCTGTGATAGTCTAATGGTAAGCTTTCTTTGAACATGTGAACCGGTTTGCAATGTTGGCCTCATGTCACTCTCTGGTATTGCACAGCCACTGGAATTCAGCTGTGTTGTGATAGCGCCCACTGGATGTAGCTCTTCTTTGTTAAAGCAGAATAAAGGTTTCGCATAGAGGTCGAAATCGTAGTCGTTAGTCACGCTATGGGTATTGTCACCATCGTTAATTTTAACGGCGTGGCCTTCGCTGTTAATATCACAGCTTCATCGCATGATATTGTCTCAACATGCCATCGCTCTCAGGTCATTGTCACCATCATCGTAGCGGCCGTATCTCGTCGCTGTCAAAGTCGCCATATAGCGCTCTGGCGGCCATCATTGCCTCCACGCAATCATCGTCATGCCGATGACATAGTTATCATTGTCATTATCAAGTTATTTCATCCTCGTCCATATGTCTATGATGTTTTGGTTCACGCGGTCGTCCTCACGTTGTAAAAGCAAGCACAATTTCTCAGCTTAAACAAGTACGTTATGCCATCACGTAACGATTTGCCGTTTTCGACCAGGCAAGATAACCATGTACATTGCTTCGGAAAATAAGAACTTGCCGTTTTCTTTTGATCTCACTTCGATATGTCATCAGGCCTTACGTAATGCACTTTTCATTGATACGGTGGTGATGTAGTAGACAGAATTGGCTTTGCTTGCTTTGCAAGCAAATGTTCTGCGTTTTCTAAATCCTTGTGATTACTCAGGGGCATTTAAGGAGATTTACATCTTGAAAACCTTTGTGTTCAACACCCCTATTTGTTAGGCTCGAAATAATGCTTTCGTTCCCCTTGAAGCTGCGAGGCTAAAATCGAATGTGTGAGTTGTTGCATTTGCCGCTTGTTCACATCCGATCTGGTCTGTTGGTGAAGCCGGTTATCAATTTATACAGGAGAGCGTTCTCTCTGTGGCGAGAGAAAGAGAGAAGGAATACAAGAAAGTCAGGGAGGGGGAAATAAACTAGGTACAGTTTCCTACCCTACACATCACAGAGTCCCAGACCGCATTACGACACCTTGAACATAAAAGCGTTTGCTTTCCAGATGCCCTGAATTGCAACTTTAAGGAAAACTCGCAGTCATTTATCATTAGGAAGTCTCCTTCTGTGTCCTGACGTTCTTATTTTTTAGAACGCTGATGTGGCCTCTAAAACAAACTGAAAGTCCACACAGAGTGGTCGTTGATTGGAGATGAAGATACTGCAGAACACTCGCGGAGCTTTTACAACGCCGGAGCTCGAAGGCAATTTAGTGGCTATCGGCTTACTCAAACTGTCAAGCACAGCGAGAAAGCGGGTTGTCATTACTGGTTTTCTGGTGTCTCTGAGAACTGGCCTGCTAACGCGTGTGTGCGTATTTTTCATTAAACACCGTCTAAGTAATATTCCATAGCGAGGGTCTTTATGGTTCAAACATGAAATGAAAATTTCAGCGGGCTCGTGCAGACAAGATTGTAGGGTTGTGCCCGTGACTTACTGTTCGAGCGCCACAGGCACACTACTTTCGCACGGGAACTCTATTTAGTTTAACCTCATAAAATATTTCCATTCGTAAAAATGTCACACCGGCGGTCATCAAAAGGGTACCTTCGCAAAGCAATGATAACGGTTCAGCGGTTCTTGGAGACGTTTTCATGAGGCTCTGAATATTGACTAGACTGCCTTAAGTCTTTCTCTCGTTCATGTACTCGAAAGCTTCGCACCCCAGACGTTCGCACAATTTCATGCAACCAAGACTGCTCGACGGACACTTTTATTATGTTTTTAATATTTTACATATCATACATTTATATTGTATAAGTGGCCAAGGAGCTGTGACATCTCCTTACACTATTTAATAAACATAGAAATTGGGGAGGGGTGAAGCGTGCAGTGTACGCCGGTGTTTCCCACAACAAAACCACTGCTATTGGGCAATGAGAGACAGAATAAAGGTTAGACACAGAGACCCGCAGTCCGCTTTTAGTTAACGTGCACGCTGCGAGCCTTTATTGTTGAACTACGCACAAGAGAAATCTACCACCCGCACTGCATTGCACGTCAACATCTAGTGCTGATATAACGGGGTGGCCGGTGAACAGCTTCGCAACTTGAGTAGTCGTTTTTTTTTTTCACTCAAGAAACTCCCTAGTAGACTGCCTGCGCCGGTGTTGCTTCTCGCAGGCGAGGGCGCGTTCTCGTTCCTTGCGAGCTACTAGTTCAGCGTTCATCGCAGAAAAAGCGTTTCCATAGGCAACACGCGCCGTTCGCTCTCTCTCGCCACACGGCGAGCGCTGAGGCGGTGGCGCCCTGTATTGCGCTCAAGCAAATGGACCGTCCCGACAGCAGACGACGATGCACGCCGACACGCCGAGACCCTAACGCGCTTCACCCGTTATAAAGAGACAGGGCAAGTAACCACTTTTTTGTGTTGTGCTTGCTGTGAAAATTGTACAAAAATGCATCAGATGACAGATACTGTGTAATATGTCCCGAATATTCCAATGTCAGTGATAGTGCGCGCAAGTTCATTACTTAGCGTAGGGGGCTTAATGTGCGCGGCTTCATTTAAAGTTATAAGTTTTATACTTTTCGCATGCCAACGCAAGTAATAAAAATTAATAAGCCCGACAAAAAAATACAGCCTGTCGCGTGCACGCCGTCATTACTGATTAATCTTTTAAAGTCTGGATGATCTTATTAGAGGATATTAAATTCTGTGCCTAAGCAAGTATATTGTGGTAGCCGCCTTCATTCATTCGCGAAACTTGTGCACATCATGAGCTGCGCCTCTCTGAAGTACAGCCGCATGAAAGATTATTCACTGCGAAATCTGCTTTTCGGCTTATAGGCAAACGAAGGGTCCCGATAATTAATCTCCGGACTAATGCTCACATGTGTGCTCTGCTCTGGCATAGCGCGTTAGTTGTTGCAATATTGGAGCATGAATAGCGTCATCTCTCTCAGTGCTTGGTTGCGATTACTGCGCGCTGGAGTTTGTAAGTTCGTTAGTTGAACCTGTTGCATCTTTAAAAGTTTCTTATGGGCCAACGCAGCCACATTAAGGCAGCGAAGGTAAGCAAAATGGCGTTGGAATAAAGAAAGATAGCAAAAATGCGAAATATGGTAAAGGTCAGTGATAACATTCCTTGGCTGATATCTAATAATTGGTAACGTTCTTTATTAGCGACAAGTGCGAATTAATGTATGTACTCGTTTGATTCACGCAACCTTGCGAAATATGCAACTGAAAGTAGCGTTTTTCCATGCTCACCCACTGTAATTCGTGTTATGAAAGGCCTTCAGAACACAACTCACTGTCAAGAAAAGATGAAAAGCAGCTAAGCTATGGCATTAATACATGTAGTATGATTTGCAGGTCCTACACGTTTAGACAGCTCAATGAAAAGTTACAGCATATCCACGGGTGAATGATGAAGAGCTTGGGCTAAGCTCCTGAAGCAATAATGGTTACACCGTGAAATGTTCAGTGGTTTCGCCCAGCAGTAATCAAAGCGATACGCCGCTTTGATTGCTGCACGCCATCTAGCGTGCAGTGTGCCGCTGCTTTTTTTTGCTTTTTTTTCTTTCTCTCTTTTTCTTTTTTTTTGCGCAATATTGCACACATCTCTATGGGACAGCGCCATCTAGTATATCGTCATCCAACTGCAGTTTGCATGCATCTCTATGAGACAGCGCCATCTATTGAATGATACGGGAGATGCGATGGTGGGGGCATGCCGCATGGAGCGACGACCGACCAGGTGATGCTATAAAAAGCTTCGCCCCTAAAAGTGTGCGCGCATTCAACGCTGCACACCACGGCACTTCTGAAATGAATGATCACACTAAGTACAACATAACATGCGACATATCTTAATGCGTCTTAATTGCTGTGTCCCAATGTGCTTCGTTATATCGCGTGCTTCAGTCGCAAAGCTTTTTTTTTTCTTCTGTTTCTTGCAGGTAATTCCTCTAGTACGAGGAAATAGACTTGCCGTCGGGGAACTCTCACGTCGCCCTATGCATTTTTTATCGTGGCAGATAACATAGAATACAGACAAAAAAGAAGAAAGGTATAAGGTGTACGGAAAGATGAATAAACAAATAAAAGTCAAGGCAGTATCAATTGCACCTTAGCGCGTGCAGTGCGTGGATGGGTTTATTTCTTTTCTCGGCACCAAATGGAGTATGCCCGGAAGGTGGCATATTATTCACCAAAAATGGATTTGGCGTCCTTCCTCGGGGCACCGCTGTTCCTCGCTGTCCCGGATACGTAGACGCCGGTTACCACGGCGACCTCATATTGTGTCTTTTTTTTTCTGTTCTCTTACCACCAGTGTCCCACCATTTCTGGCACTCCGGTGATATTTTTCGGTTGAATAAGGTGACTTCGCCGGTAGAACTCATAGCCAAGAGTATATCGCTGGGCATTTTCTCGGGCTATACACGCGCATAACTGACTGATATGTATTAGCCCAAAGAAAAAAAAAAGCACAGGTAGCACGACAAATCATTTGAAGACCCTTATACGAAGGGAAGTTCCGACGGATTTATTCATGACGAATTTATCTTACACATTTATGCAAGGCCAACTAGCCCAACGATTCATGCTTCTATACACCCACACTGTGACGCGGAAAGGAAAGCGCTGTTCCACAGTGCGCAAAAGAAAACGTTTTATAAAAGAAAGCTTCAAAGACGTTATTATTCTAGCAGAAACCCCGGCAACCATAAGAGAGTTCGACGACAGTACTTCGGTAGACGGAGCTGGTCACCAAATGGTGACACGCATCTGATATATCGTAAGAGGCTCAGGAGGAGCAATTTCCGGCTTCGTGTGCCAGACTAACCCCACCATCCGCAACATCCCCACGAATAATCCTATCGCCTGGGTCATCTGTGCCGCTGCAATAAGGACCCTAGAAGGTGGCAGAAAGCGCGACTCAGCATTAAGAACAGGCAGCCGATGCACAATTAAATGTGTCGCTAATCTGGTAAACCGGAGCGAATGCTACGTTTTCCATATTGTTGTTCGCAGGTTATGCTATTGGGACTCGAACTCGTGTGGTTGTGACATCGCCCGTTCAACTTGGGTGCGTTTTATTTGGCTGGCTGGTGCACCATTACATCCAAACGGTGGTGCGGCTACTAATGCAAGGTGAAACTCTTACGGCACGGAAAGCAGGAAAGCTTCATCGGGCGTGAGCTGACCCTCGCTGAGCACCCGTTGGTTTCAACCATGCGATACATCAGCGAGAAAAAAAAAACATTGCTTTACGCTTTGAACCTTGTTCCTTTAGCTTCTTTCAAGGAACGTCAGCGTTACGGGCATTCTGCCGAATTCTGTCATATTTTAACACTGGAGCAAACGTAAGAAGTAAGCCGCGAACGCTCATTGTGATCATTCAGAGGTTATTATGGCAATGGCCACACGACTGATAATTTTTCATGCCAATGGCTGCACAAAATTTGGCAGTGATTCGCGGCTCTAGATCAAACATCTGCAACAGTGCACGCAATTCGTGAGGCCTAGTAAGGCAGTGCGTCGTTTTGATCGAATGCCGAGCAGAACGAGCGGACAGCGCGAATGCGGAAGCTAGGCCGGAAGAAGCGAGAGATAAACGGCGTTCCGGACCACTGAGTTCAACGCTGCTGCCGGGGACCCTTTCATGAAGAAGCGCTCTGCGGCTACGTGAATCGGCGCAAGGAGGGAATAGGCAGTAATAAATCTCACTAATATTAGAATGCGCAAAGCTCGTTCAACCGGCGCAAGATGTAGGGAAAGGCCGATTGTTGTAGATAAAGACCTCCAGTTCACTATTTGTATGTACGCTTTATAACGGAAGGTTACCATAACTGTCTAGTTGTCTGTTTTTTTCGTGCATGCTCCCTCTGGAGCCATTGTTAATCGACAATAAATCGAAATGTTCCATTTGTATTCTTGAGGCCTTGTTGTATGTACATTAATTTCTGTGCTGGCATGTGAAGCAGTGAAAGGGCATGCACGTCGTCTTGGCATATGTTCACTGAATCGTTTCTAGAATACGAAAGTTTGAAGAAAAGCGACGCAGACACAATGGGTCCGGTAATATGTTACTAGAGCCTGAGGGCGGTGAAGAAAAACACTGGAGGTTAATCGGAAGAACGGCTTTTGGTTTGCTACTCAACCTTAGGAGGTAGGAAAATGGGAGAGAATATAAGTCTTAGGGCCCCCAAGCGCTTGGGCCCCCGCTAACCAGAAAACCAACCAAGAGTGCAAAAGAACCCAGAAGACGAGGAACCCTCAGCGCTTGGAGCCTCCAATATTGATGCTATTCAAGGATTCGCGGTGACTTAAAGCAGGCGTGCTTTAAAAGTATGTATATCTATCTATCTATCTATCTATCTATCTATCTATCTATCTATCTATCTATCTATCTATCTATCTATCTATCTATCTATCTATCTATCTATCTATCTATCTATCTATCTATCTATCTATCTATCTATCTATCTATCTATCTATCTATCTATCTGTCTGTCTGTCTGTCTGTCTGTCTGTCTGTCTGTCTGTCTGTCTGTCTGTCTGTCTGTCTGTCTGTCTGTCTATCTATCTATCTATCTATCTATCTATCTATCTATCTATCTATCTATCTATCTATCTATCTATCTATCTATCTATCTATCTATCTATCTATCTATCTATCTATCTATCTATCTATCTATCTATCTATCTATCTATCTATCCGCCTATGACTTTAAGCTCTCCTGGCCGTATCGTTAATGGAATGTAAACCAAAATTGGTATGACATAACATGACCGTATTATAACATAAATGACAGGTTATAGGATGAAAATCGTGACATGCATGTCATGAACAACATGATTTCAATGCCACGGTCTTGGTGCTCTTGCGGCCGTTTCGTTAATTTGATATATACCAAAATTGGCATGACCTGACAATAGTGTATGACGAACACAACTGACAAGTCCTAACGTGCAAATCATGACACGCATGTCATGTACAGCATGATTAACATGACACAGCCTCCGGGCGCTCGTGGCCGCTTAAATTAATGGATGCATACCAAAATTGGTATGATGAGACATTTCTGTATGACGAATATTACTGACACTTGGTAACATGAAAATCGTGGCACTCATGTCATGTACATGATTTACTTGCCTCGCTCATGGTGCACTCGCGGCCGTATCGCTGGTGTTATGTACACCAATATCGGTATTCCACGACGAGACTGTATGATGAACGTAAATCAGAGGTGCTAACGTGAAAATCGTGACATGCAAGTTATGTACGACACGATTTACTTGCCACGCTCACGGCGCCCTCGCCGCCATTTCGCTCTCTTGATATACACCAAAACTGGTAATGCGCGACGAGACTGCATGATGAACGTAAATCAGAGGTGGAAAGTGACATGCAAGTGATGTACAGCACGGTTTACATGTCACGCTCTTTTTCCGATCGCGGCCACTTGGCTCGCTTGATATACACCAAAATGGCTGTTGCGCGACGAGACTGTATGATGAACGTAAATGAGAGGTGGAAGCGGGAAAATCATGATATGCTGTTATGTACGACATGATATACATGCCACTCTCACGGTGTCCTCGCGGCCATTTCGCTCGCTTGATATACACCAAAATTGGTATTGCGCGATGTGACTGTATGACGAACATAAAAGACAGGTGGTAAAATGAAATCCATGACACGCATGTCATGTACGACGTGATTTACACGACACCCTCATGGTGGACTTGAGGCCGTTTGGCTAGCTTGAAATATACCAATATCATGACACTAGTGCGTCATGAACATAAATGACAGGTCATGCATTGTAAATTCCAGAAAGTACGTTTCATTAGCATGGCATAAACCAGAGTGAACATGCATGCATGCATGTCGAAAATGCGATATCTAGTGAACTAGATGCTATGAATGAAGGACTTTACTTGTCTGAAAGACAAACAAGGCGATGTGGCAGCTCTCTGACGGCTGCTTCGCATTACATCAATTCCCACAATGCGTGTGATCTGCCGTATCTTTGTCTGTGTCGACCAACCTTTGGACAAAATGTCCAACACGATCTGCAAGGACAGCAAAGGGCATATTGTCAGCCACTACGCAAGGCAGGTTGCGACCTTCATTTATTAAGGCGATAGCGTTAAAGAGCTCGTATCGCAGATATTCAGCCGTCGGCGTCGGTGTCGGCGCCGTTGGTTGTGAGCGAAAAATCGTCATCTTGTCCGTGAGCGAAAAATCGAAAAAGCTGCGAATAAAATAAATAATAAAAACGGGTCCGAGTGAGAATCGAACCCAGGCCGTCTGGTTGGCAAGCAGGTGTTCTACCACACAGCCACGCCTCTGCGTGGAGCTGCACTGAAAGTAACTTGGATGCTTTCCAAAAGTACGCGTCCTGTATACGGGTGTCACAGTACGAGATGTAATATCGCAGTAATATTGCGTGGTGCAAGCGTACATTGCCATCGGGCGTCACATCACGTCAATATCATAACGACTTGGTGGTTTAAAGACAGCCACCCATTACAAAAGGCACACACGTTACTGCGCGTATTCCCTTAAGACCACGTAGTGGGTGCATCGAAACTTCGAAAAAGTTTCTCGCGCGTAATTGCTCCTGGTTTAAAGCATGCTACCCACTACATAAGGCACACACCTTAGTACGCGCTTTCTGTTAGGCACTCGTAGTGTTCGAAGTGCGCACTAGGGGCAGGATATCGCTAGCGCGTTCAACTCTTAAAGGCGAAGCTTAAGCGTCCCCCAATTTTTTCATTTGTCTAGTTATAGTCGGTGACAGCCTAAGAATAAATATAAGCTCCGCCCACGAGGCCGCATTGCTCATATTTTGCAAGCCTCCGCGCTACAAAGGAAGTAGTTCCTAAACAATGGCAATCACTTTCACGCATATAAACCTTATTTTGTAATGCTGCAGTGATATTGAAATAAAGAAAGCAAAGCTAGATAAAATAAATTGTGAAGGCACGGAGTTCAGCGTCAGCATAACAATAACTCTGTTGTTTTTAATCGCACCCCCCGCCACGGTCATCTCGGAAGTCTATACGAAGAAGTAATGTACATCTCAAAGGTGATGTTTCTGAGCAGTACCTATTATGGCACTAAAACAAAGAATGCCAGATGTAACATAAAACTTAAAATAAAGGAATCGTTATTTTACGGTTTCACAAAACAAAACAGCGACATTACAAACGACATAAGGTCGTTTGTAATTTTTTGCGAAACTTTCGCCGCCAGGTTTCTTCACTGTCGGCTGTAACTATGGCAATTATGACTCGAAGCGAAGTACGGCGAAGTGGTCCGAGATTTCCTTTGGGAATTTCAACTCTTGTGTTGCCGTAAATACCGCATTTGCCTCTGTAGTCGCCGTGCTTGTCATCGTGTTTGAGGAAAACGCCAAGGCTTCATTTGACGTCTTGTTTCAACGAAATAAAAGCGTGTAACACACATGGCGTTTAACTGTGGGGGTCATTGCATGCGTTGCCGTTATTTTCACGCCAAGGAGATGTACGTGGCTCAATTGGAGTTGACTAAAAGCGTTACGTGGGATTGTTTCTCGCTTCTACAACTTGCACTGGCACTGCCCTTTAAGCCCCTGAACGTTCAAGTTTTTAATTAGTTTATTATTTATTCATTACACACCTGCGTCGCACCAGTTGGCATTACAGCATGGGGGCCCACTTTTGCTGGAAGAGGGGCCCTACCTTCTTTATATGTCTGTGTCTGTGCATATATATTATATATATATATAATAATATATTATATATATATTTATCTAAATATATATATATATATATATATATAATATATATATATCTATATATATATATTATATATATATATATATATATATATACAGGTAGATTGTGAAGAGGGTGTCATCGGTTGCCGTAAGCAAAATATGAAAGGGATACACGCTTCTCAACAGACAGTTTATTTGTCAACGTTTCGATCGGAGACCGATCTTAATCAAGGCAAAATTTACGAGGCTTCGATGCGCTTTTACAGCATCGTCCTCCGAGCAGGTCGAGAGAGAGAAAAAGGAAATAAAAAATGTAGAAATGAAAAAAATCAGTAGCCAAAAGACCACACATATACACTCGGACAGAAAAAAAAGGGGCATCCTCGAAGAAAAAAAAAGGAAAACGTATAGATGTCTATATAGATAATCATGGTGGACACAATCGGTAAGCACATTCCTTTCGTACATTGTCAAGCCCCACCTCTCCGGCTCCCCCCTCCTCATTTGTTCTTGCAGCATAGGGAGGGGTTGAGTCTTCACAAGAACGGATAAGTGCTTAAAAAAGGCGTCTATGGACTATAAGCTTCACGAGTTTAATATAACCAAATTATCGCTGCGTAACACATGTACACAATACACGCGAAATGCAAGAAAAAGCACGTTAGACAAAAACAAGAATTTCAAATATGATATCGTGAAGTATGATGCAACGCCATTAAAAACTAAAGCTTTTTTTTTCACTCAATAATAGTTTTAGCGGCGTTACTTCAGTTAAGATCACGATCCATGAAATCGATATGTCACATCGAGCGCATCATTTGACGGTTTGTACACAACGATTATCTCGCACGGCGTTTCTCATTGCAAGGCGTTCGTGCATCGAGCGCGGGACTAACGCGACGGGCACTTCAACCTAGCACACCATTCTGGGCTGGTGGGACTGAATTCCGTTAAGCCGACGCAACTGCGCCAATAGGCACACGTCACATAATCACACAAACACCAGATTACCACAATTATTTTCTTACAATGCACACACCACTGCATATTCTCCACATCTGCTTTTCTACTTTCGCATTGTGTTGCGCTAACGGGCTATGTTGGTCGCTTTCTTTCTCTCACGCTTCGTCCGCACATACGTCACTTATATAGGCGCACAGCACGGCGCATATCACAGTAGATCACCAAGATTCCCACGTTGTGAGCTCCAAGTAACACAAACATACACGCACATGTGGCAACGCTAATGCCATGGCTTTCGCGGGCGGTAAATCGTACACAGACGCGCACATTCCGACTTCACCTTCACCTCAATGCACAAGAATGAACGCGACGACAATCGCCGATGTGGTGACCCTCAGGCGACATGCTTGGTGCATCCGAGCGATGGAGGGAACACACGCCGTGTTGCAACTTGACGCTGCCGAAACGACGGAACGCGCTGAAGCGTTGTAAAACACTCCGAGCTGCTGCCGCTTCGGTGCACTTCAAACGCGGCACAGTCACAAGTTTCTACTGCCTCGAATGACGACCGGTGAGGATAATGCTCGGTACGTGCGGATAACAGTAGGAAAGAGCTTCTTCTGGAAGAAACACACCGCAGGAAATTCGAATTGATGGATCTCGGTATCGGTGCAGCGGTACCTCGCCTCTCGTCGCGAACGGCGCCATCTTGTAGTTTTCATTGGTTCGTCTTAACCGTTACGTCATGGTAAAGAGCGGCCGTAGTTGGACGCGCATAATACAAATGGACAGCGGTACACTTTACTTTTAGGGGCGAAGCTCCTTAAGGCGGCACCCGTTCGTCCCTCGTAGTCGTAGTCGTAGTAGTCGTAGTGCGTAACCAGTCTTACGCTTTGACCTCCAAGGTGGTGCCGGTGGGAGATTTTTCCTGTGCGTTGTTGAACAATAAAAAATTCGCAGCCTGCGCGTTAACTAAAAGCCGAATTCTTCTGTCTCTCATTCCCCATTAGCAGCCATTGGCATGTTCCAGTAGGAAACGTTAGTAGAAGTAGAAGTGACTTCTTCTGTCTCTCATTCCCATTAGCAGCCATTGTTTACCTCCAAGGTAGTGCCTGGTGAGATTTCTCCTGTGCGTGATTAAACAATAAAAATTTTGTTCAAAACGCCGTTGATTGATGAAATAAACCAACGAAAGACGCCAGACGTTTTGTAAAGCAAACGAAAGAACGCCAGATGTTTCTAAAGCAAAACGAAAAGACGCCAGCTGCTTAACGAAAGACGCCAGATGTTTTCTAAAGCAATGGTTTTCTAAACAATGAAAATTCACAGCGTACATGTAAAATTAAAGTGAGCTGCAAGTCGTCATAACTCATCGAACCTTTAGTATAAACGCGCCCGATCTCACGTCGGTGATGATGTACTGGGCAGAATTCACGGAAGATTCACGGTTTACCGATGAACCTCCGCAGCTTCGCCCACTCATCATCATTCACTCCGTGGATATGCTGTGATTTTTATTCTTAGCTTGTCACCGACTATATACTCGCGGACAACTTTTCTTGGCAATGAAGCCAAGGCTACAGAGCCGCAATGCACGTATCCTACCGCTAATGAATGTAGTCCCACAATTGCGTCCATATTTTCTGCATGAGATATATAAAATGCTCCTTCATTTTCTACATGTAGCTTTTTGAGACGGAACGCAGTGCACACAAGCAAGATATTTGTATTTCTTTTACTTTATACGTTGTCACATTGCGTTTTTGCGTGCGTGAAAAAGTCGCGCCTTTTACCCGTACGTTAGACGCTAAGCAGCGTTTGCGTCGAAATGCAACGCTAGCCGTCACTTTCCACGGCGTTACGAGACGCGTGCCCAACCGGACTACTTCGCGTAGCAGTACATGTACAGACGCTCCGCCCCCGTAGCTTTCCCTTCATTGCCAAGAAAAGTTGTCCGCGAGTATAGTGGCACTTGCCTAATCGATTTAAATTATGGTAAATTTAAGCGAATCCTCTGATAAATAGAAAGAAACAAACTTTTCAATTATTTTCTAACCTAGCCTTCCTGCATCAGCTAGTCATACTGAAGTCATTCCTACATTTTCATAAAACACAAAAATGTTCGAATATCCAGAAAAATGTTTCTATGTCTATACTCCTGGCACAGCGGTGCTAATAGACTAACCGGGGGAGATTGAAATGGAAACGGAAGCGCCGACCAAGATGCGGTTGTGTTAAATAATAATAACGTTTCGACTTCCACACCGAAGCTTTGTTCAGTAAGCTCACAAGCCGAAACCGTCCGCTTAAATCCGCGTCAATAATCGCTTCAATAGTCGCCTGAAAAGTCCGCATCAATAGTTGGCTTACTATCCAAACAACAACAAACATACTTAATCCAAACCACGGCAATCTCCTGCCTACCTACGCTAGATGCCTGAAGCGATTATTGACGCGGATTTAAGGTGAAGGTTTTGGAATCTCAGCTTAGTGAACAAGGGTTCCGTGTAGAAGCAGAAACCACTACTTTATCGACAGACCCATTCTGGCTGGCGCTTCTTTTTTTATTTCTATCACGCCATCACTTCCCGACCAGATATTTCGTCCAATTGTCTATCTTATTAAACTAGAGGAGAATTGAAACTTGAGCTAGTTCGTACGGATTTCATCATGATTTAAGTAGCGCACTGACGGACGACGACAGAGAAAAGGAAGGTGCACAACACGGGCCCGTGTTGTGCACCATCTTCTTCTCTGTCCTCGTCCGTCAGTGCGCTACTTAAATCATGATGAAACTAGAGGAGATTTATTCGATGAGATTAAAAAGAAAGGAAGCATGCTATTTGTATCACGCAAAAAATAAAAAAATGAATTACGCGGCACGCATCCAGCTTCTCGAAAAGAAGGCAAATAGGGTTCACACAGCGATGACCCCAAGGGTCGGCTTACCACCGTCCGTGATTGACGGAGAGCAAAATCCCATTTCCAGTAATTTTCTCCCCTACATGTTACGCTCCTAGCCTCCATTCCTCTGTGAGAGCGATGCGAACGCCGCTGGTCTCGTAAATTAGATTAGTGTAAAGTGGCATCCCTTGCCCTTCCAACGTACAGCTGCCGCCAGCACAGCCCTGAAGCGTTTTGGGTCACGTGGGATGGGTTAAAGAGGGGAAGAGGCTGCTCGCACGGAGAAATTTCATTAGGCGACCCTAGGATCTGTTGCGCCGTAGAAAAGCCTGTTTTATAGGTGCAAGCTTCAGACGAGCGTGCTTGAAGACTCCACCACTTTTCGCTAGTCCCACTCAAGAAGCCGCGGCGGTAGCAAGTGAATTCATTTCTGAGACTCGAGGGGAAGCGGCTGGTGACCCGTATGCAAATATGACGAGGGTGAGGTCTCCGTCTTTCTTTGTATTTTAACCAAGGAACGCGCAAAGCAGCCATGGGTAAAAATTGGAGAACTTGCTTCTACGAAAGCTCGTTGCTGAGAGACGGCTGGTATTGAAATGGGAACCCTGTGAATTTCAATGTTGCTAATATAGCAGTCATCCATTTTAACGAAGAAAGCCGATCAACCTATAATACCTTCTTTTGAAGCACACGTCTAGAGAGAGTCTTAATTAAACCTCGGTTCTGAATCATGCGCTTCTGCATATTAAATTTGTATGTAAAGATTATTCATAACCACTCTATAACAACAAAAATGTTCGCGCAACCGTTTGCGTCCTTGTAGAGAAACATTTATGAGACGAACAAATTTTTTATGGCTTGTTACTTTACGGCGTTTGCATCGGGCTACTGAAGTACATCACCTGACGTAGTTCTGAACATATGCAAGTGCTATATTTCATTCGCATTGTAGTTCTACACTTCATTCTGCTTCTCCCAACACATCTTTATGCTTGCCGGATTTTTGAAAATGCTGAGCTTTCTTGCAGTGGCAGGCATACAAATACAGTTTGTTGTCGCGAGGATGCTGAAGCAGTGAAGGAACCTTCAAACACACGGTATTTGTTAGTGGGAGCTGCTCGAGCCCATTGGTCAGGTACCAAAGATATTGCGCCGCCTGGCACGTAATACACGTACTTGTACTAGTGTGCTAGTGTGCGCATGTGTTTTCACGTTTATGCGTGCGTAAATAGTTATCTTTGCCCTGGTGCAGGTACGCATACAAAAACACACCTCATATATTACGCAGTACTTTTTTTTATCCTTGCACCTGCTTCCTCTACGGGGAAAAACTAAGGTAGCCAATATAACTCGAAAATATGTGCTATCAAATAGATCACCGTGTCATACATATACATGGTGCCGAAGAGTTAAAGGCACAATTTGATTTTTTGAAATAATTGAACTTTATTTCAATACATTATCCTCCGCTGTTCGCTTTAGCTAAGCGCTAGAAGACAGTTTGAATGAAACTACCCAAGCTTGAAAAAAAATTATTCGTTCGTATTACTCAGCCAGGATACATGTTAAAGTAAATGTATGTAATGAAATCCACAAAAAAATCCTGTTTTCTCGATTCTCGTTTGATGTTCCAGTGATTCCTCATTCTCCTTTAGTGTTACCAAACGCCCTTCGTCCACACGGAATGCAGGCTGTCAAAGTAAGCAACAATAAAATAATTTTCGTTACGCCTAATTTGGCTAAAACATGTCGGCGGGCTAGTTGGTTTGCACCCATGAAGATTGGTAAGCGCGACTAGACAGGGAGGAAGAAAGAAACCAGACAAGGACACAGCGCTCATTATTATCAGCATTATCGGTATAGCAATCCGTCTATTAAGCTTACGCTCTCGTATGTACAAACACATGCAAGTCTGTGCCATCGACTGCATGAAATGGTGGTATTTTGTAGCACGCGACACGTCGTATGGTTATAACTAGAGCTCCGTATTTTCGGATAAACCCGAAAAAAACCTGATAAACACACGCCGGTAAAAATTTTGACAACTACGATTTACGCGTTATACTCCGATTTACCGGCCAACATAGTCCTATTCCGTTCTTTATAGAAAGAGCATGTTCCATGCGTTCAATATTACTTCGGCCGGTTTGGCCGTTATAATGTTTACCTCGCCTCAACAGTATCCCGTAGACCGCGCCCATCGTACATTTAACAAACGGCTTGTCGCACACGGAGCGACAGACGCATGTAGGGCCCTCGGGAGCGCGAGACACCTTGATATACAGTACCCTGGCGGCCATAGGGCGCGCCATACGACATAGATAATAATTGTTGGAATTCAACATCTCAAAACCCCGTTATAATTATGAGTGACAGCGTAGTGGAGGGCTCCGGAAATTTCGACCACTTATAGCGTTCTTTATTGTGCACCTGTATCTAAGTACACGAGCCTCAAGCATCTCCTCCATCGAGAAGAAAAGAGAAGAAACGCTGTGGCTCTTAATTCCTGCTACACACGTCAAGAACTTAGCCACGTCGACGGCGTGTGAAGACAGAGGGAGAGTGATTCCGCTGAGTCACTTATTTTTCCTTTGCGGCGGTTGCCGCTCGCCGCTACTGCTCGCCATAATTAGCACCTGAACGACCACTGGACTGGAACATAGACCATTGTTACGACCCTCGTCTACCGGAAGCTACTGTTCGCGAGTGTTTTTGTCGAGAACGAGAACATCAGGATAAATGTATGGCAAACAAGGACAAAAATACGAAAAACAGAGAGTTAATTGTTACGCTGTCCTCTGGTAACCATCAATAAACCCTGATACAATGCTCGAGGTCGCAGACCCCTTCTGCGACAGCAGCATCTATATCGTTTCGCAACTTTCTTTCGTTTGGAATAGGGTTTGAAGAATGATCTTTGACGACAGCACTCACCCGATATTTCAGGATTATTTCTGGAAAAGCATAAAATATCTTTATAATAAATGTGTTGGTAATTGGTTCGAAAAAGAAATTTATATCGGGTCTTCCATCTTTAAGTTTGCGGATCTTCCACGGGCTAATGTGGAACTAATATATACTTAAGAAAAAGTCAACCATTGTAGTACTGACGGAAAACGGTAACAGCGGTTATCAAGTCCACCTAAACAGAAAGGAAAGGCTCCGGCGTCTATTTTGTCTGTTCTAAGGGTAACATATTGTTTTCCCCTCCGATAAAATACTGATGAAAGTTTCTCATATTTTAAATTGTAAAAAAATTAAGGGAATCGAATGAATGAATGACTGATTAAGAAACTGACCAATTTTTTATCCCCAGCGAGAAGAAAAGGTGTAAGAATTTACGAGCATGCTCACTACGGTCACGCCTAGGCGCTTGGCAATCCCCGCAGCAATCTTGCAGCACAGTTGTTCGCCGGGCAGTTAGAGCTCAGCTACTTTTTCCTTTATAAAGCGCTGAGGACTTAGTATGTTGTAACAAGGAGAAGTAAAAAAAAAAAAAAACTACGCAGAAAGCAATGCGGGTAAAAGCAGAAATTAGTGACAGTAATGGTTTGCTGCCAGACAAGGGTAAGGAGCGATAACGGTTATGGCCTGTATCAGAGCCGGTGTCACTGAGCTCGGAAGTGCGATTCCTAGCTGCCTCTGATGTCCCATATGTAAGGCGGCGGCTTTCATGCAATTTATGATGTTTTAGGTGTTGTTGTTGGTAAGAGAGAAGAAGACGAGATGGGACTGCCGTGCGCAAGTTCATAAACATGTCCAGGACACCCGCAGCTACTGTTTATACCCTTTCTCCCCGAAGCCAGTCTGACGGCGTCTCGCCACGTCTGTGCTTGTTCCTTACTCCTTGAGTACCACAAATGCCATGAAAAGCAAGAGAACCTTAGTGGCGACAACTTGCACGTCCGTTATGCTTACGTTTTCTCTCGCACTTTGACCCGATGATGACGTCAAGCGTCGGATAACTTATGTTGCTTGTACGGCGCAGCTGCTTTCAGTCGACAGAAAATATCACCCTTGCTTCATAAGGGAACCGTGGGTTTTCTTACACCATGAATTTGTGTAAAGAATAAAAGAGTGAAAATCTTGCTACGATCCATCTCACTGACACGCAGGAATGCCAGCTATTTTTTAACTGTTTGCTGCGCGGAATCGAAAGGATGACGTGCTTGCAAGAACAAATTATAGTTGGGAAAATTATTAAACGCGTAGATAGAAGCTTACGTTCACAGACGCCTTCCACCACTATTGTGTCGTTATTTTGTCTGATCGATGTCTGTCAGTTTAAGGATTAGTGGCACTAGTGAGCTACTGCTTACAAGGTATATCTATGAAGCCCAAGAAAATTTAGCTTAACACAACACCTGAAGCTTAGCACCTGTTCAAAATTTGGATGGTTTATTGCAGTCACAACTGTGGCGAAATAAGTCGATTGGTTACTACAAGAAATGTTCTAAAACAAAAGTATTCTAGAAAAGAAGGAAGAAGGGATGAAGAGAATTTAAAAAAAGGGAAAGCAGACATATCGTTGGTTAATGCGACTTCATGTCCTTTGTCCTTGCCCCTGATTTTGTCCTTTGTAAAGAGATGAAATGCAGGAATAACGCCGTGGAAGAAAAGTCACACACAATAGTAGTATCGTCAAATGAGACAAAAATGCAATAGTCGCTTTGTAGCTCAGCATGCCTAAAGAGATAAGAATTCTCCGGTTTAGTACGTGGGAAGCAAAATGGAGCCGGTTATCATCGCCATATTCCAAAAAATCACACCGTCTCCCGCTAAAGGGGACCTGAGGCGATGCGAAGCAGCGTTTCGGCATGTAGAGCCCGCGTTTCAGAGGGGGGGGGGGGTGGAGAGGAGAGGGGGAAAGGAGAGAGGGGGAGGGGAGGGAGGGAAAGGGGACAGGGAAAGGGGAGAGGGGGAGGGGAAAGGTGAGGGGAAGTGGGAAGTGGAGAGGGGGATGGGAGAGGGGACTGAGAGAGAGATGAGGTGTGTTGAGAGGGCTTGCGCATGCGCAGTAAGGGTGGTCACGCTGCACACCACCACCGGATTGAACTCCGCTTAAGATGCTTCACATCTAATAAAGGACCCTGAAACGGTTTTGACAATTTTGTACGAACAAATTGGGCCGGTAGAGCAGGTCCTAAGAGTCATTTATAGACTGATTTAAGCTCTGTGCGTAAACTGTGTAATTTATTACAACGCTTTCAAGCTGCGAATCGCCACCGATCACAGCGGCGCAGCCCCACGCGTTTTCAAACCGCCCACTTCCAGTACGCGTCGTCTTGGAAGCTCGACGTCACGCAGGCGGCTGATCTGATTGGATATGCCCAGATTCACGTCAGTGAACTTCTTCTGGGTAGCGAGCGTCGTCTGCCTGTGTTACAACTTACAACGTGCTCCATGTTGGCGTCAGCTGAGCGACAGTGTTTATCTCGAGGTTTCTTTTCTTGGACACAATGAATTGCCCGAGCCATGTTGTGTATCACATGTCTAGCAATTGGTGACTTGTGAAGCTGCGACATCGTGCAATGTTTGTGAGAAATCTGGCGAGCGGAATCCCTTCAGATTGTCACTGCAAAGAGCGTCGCGCTCTCGCTATCCGTTCAACGCCACAATCCACGCGTCTGCGGCTCTATCTTCACCCCTGAAGGCACAACCACACTTCCCGAGTTTACGCTTATCGGTGATGGTTCTCCAATTCTTTTCGTTTGTCCGTATGCTTTTGCAGGTTGGTATAAGATCGGCTAGAAGTGTGGCGGCACCTGTCGGAGCAGATATCAACCACTCCGCGAGCTTCGTCTTTGTTGCCAGACGGCGCGCTGCCGGACACACTGGGCGTCCGAGATTGCACGCAACCTGCCGGCGTGCAATATCGGAGGCTGTGACTGGGCGAAGCTCAAACCGTCGAGTGCGCTCATGAGAGCGCTGTGATCGCCGGCGATACCAGCGTGTCGGTGAGTTGAGGGTGCAAGGCACTAGTGAGGAGGAGAGTATAGTTATAATTGTCCGTAGCGGCATTGGTACACGGTGAATCGCTTAATTTCTGGTGTGTATGATTTGGGGATGCTCTTGCCTAAACGCTGATAAAACTTTAAAACACCGTTTCAGGGTCCCTTTAACGAAGCGTCGTAACGTCCGTTACTTCAAGTGTTTCTCAAAGCTCTGAGCTAAAGAAATTACAGCATGCAAAAATAACAGCCTACTACGTAACGCCTCTATATCACCACTTCTAGAGAAAAAGAACCCGTGAGTGTGAAATTTTTTTTTAATTAAGTGTGTGCGGAGAAGAGGCCGGCATCGTGTTTGATGTCTGCGTCTCCTCTCTTAACAAACAGTGCATTGCGAAGCCTGTATGACATTAAGCCGACAATCGAGCAAAAACGAGGCAGACGCAGTACAGAACACCTATTTGCCAGCTGTCGTAAATACGCGAACAAGGAGGGTAAAGAGGAACAAAATGTATAAAGGCACAAACACATCTTTCCCATAAATCTCAAACTAGCTTATTTTATGTGATAGCTTGTAAAATAGAAAGCACCGGCTGTTTACTTGTCCTCGCTTGTGCACTTTATGGTGCAACTACATGAGTTGCAACAAAAACATCAAGGACATGTACATAAACATATCAAACTGCAGTGTACGCTGCTTTATCATTCATCTAACCTCCTTGATTCTTCCGTCATTCCGAGTCATACACCTTCTGCCCGATGTTTACCAAAACGTAACTGATTTGCTTTATGCGTAGCCACCTACTTGTAACAATGCGTAAGTTATCTGGTACTGAGAGAACTCAGAACTTCACATATGAATAATTTTTTTCCAATTGTCACGCAGTACTCACAGTGTGTCATGCGCACGCATGCTCGCAAGTTGCTTAGCAAGCATGCTCCCCTGGCTACGGCCGCAAAACACACAAATATACTGCGATTTCATCTCAGTGCCATTGATATGGGTAAAGCGTGTCCTTTGCTAAATTTTCACTTACATCGGGGTGCTTGTAGCGTATACGCCATTCGCTGAACAGCCGTGAAAAAGCAGACAAAAGCAACCGTCGCTTGAACAGAGAGGCCCTGTTACGATGTTTGAGCTCGAAACTGCTGACCTGGCAAAGTGTGGTCTACATACAGCGTTGATTACGGGTGGGTGAGAATGAATGAACGGGATTATTCGTGCCTGCCTCCTGGGTTGTTCATGACGAGCAAAGAGGAACCAATGGCGGGTACCCATGTTACTATATCGTATTGCGGTGCGAGAAGTGATCCTCGTTGATTATGCATGCCGCCGCCGCGACCGCGTACCGCGAGCAGTTCGCCGCGGGTGGCCTCAGCCCGCAAAGAGAGAAAAGCAAGAATATGGAACTCGTGAGACAAGCATGCACCAGAGCAGCTGTTTGAGACGCCCTTGCTTCGGGGCGGTCTCGTCTTTGCTCATTCGCGAGCAATCTGTGCCTGAGCAAGAGCTAGCTAATAAGTATGCATAGCGGCAAGACGGGGCCCAGTATTCGGCGGGGGCTCTTCGCCTTTCCAGTGCTTTCCCGTGGCGCCTTCCTTGTTTGTCTACACCGCCTCCCTTTGTACTTTCACTTGCCTGTCCTTGTTGTCACAGCGTGGTGCCCTTGTTGACCCTCACTGTGCTGCACTGTTCAAATGTGAAAGAAAAAGATAGCTAGATAGATAGTAAACACACTAATACAGCCGAACTGCACGCGAGAATCTTCCAAAAAAGACGCCATGGGAGCATGCATTCCAATATATAACACATTCCTTCAGCACTACGAAATATGGCTTTGTTAATGCGACAGTTATATTGTATTATCTTATTTGATTTTTTCTTTTTGGATCAAATAAACAGTTTTGTATTTCAGCAATAGGAGTTAGTCCTGTGTACAGCACAAAGACCGTCACACGAGACAGTTTGTATGGCGGCAGACGTGTCAGATGCGCAAGTTTTCGTGGTAGTGTTGATATATTTACATATAATGAAATTCACTTCACAATGCCTCAACACATATTCTAGTGTTACACATTCACCGTGCAAAAAAATAGGGAAGGAGTGACCGAAAGTGAACCCCTGTTAGCTCGCACTCAATGCTTTCATATATTTGAGAAGTTATATTCTCAAATGCCCTGGGTAAAGAGATGGCGTACTCGGAAACCCTGCCATGATCAATAAGCGCACATTTTTCGTAGAAGCACCACATGCAATTCCTAATTCGCGATTTAAATGTTTCGTGTTACACTAAATATATAATAACGGTATTTGTAACGCGTCAATAAATGTTCCCTAAAAGTCAGTCTTTTGATAACCTGACTAAGAAGTTCAGACTACGCTTACCAAATGTCATAAAAACATAAAAAAAGCATGAAAGCGCAGTATGTTTAACCCTGCAGTGTTCGCAACCAACCCTGCCTGAAGAAAAATCTAAACAAAATGCTATTTTTTTTCTGTTCCTGGAGAGTGCATTAAAAATGAAGTGTTATTTGGGATATAATACATTCAGTATAAAAATGAAATCTGTAGATATCCGTGGAGCTTCATTATGGCATATTAAAATGCAACGATTGCTTTTCACTGAAGCTTTACTAGCTTCAGTCTCTTTTCGAGACATTATATTCCGCGTAGAAAATATGATACAGCGGGCGTTGCAGGATGCCTGGCTACCTGGTGCCATTGGAATGTTACATGACTGTGCTGTGCACGCTCTAGGACAGAGTATACGGCGGCTTGCTGACGAAAACCTTGCCCCTTTGCGATATTTTATGTTGAAAGAAGCATCTTGCACCCAAAATCTTGGGCTTGATGCCAGACTCCACTTGTTGCAACACTGCCAAGAATGGAGTTAGCAACAAAATAGGTCGATTGGATGAAAGTGTCGACGCGCAAATGCCCCGTTCGCAAAAGCACTGTGATCTTACGAAATCCCAGTTTTTCAGGCTTGGTCAGTCGGAAGTGGCAGAGAAGCGCTTCGCTTGGAACCAACTAGACAAAGAAAGGGAAAGAGGGATGGGGAAGACGGTGGGTGAGCACAGGATGGGCAGATGTTGCCGACAGTAAACAAAGGCCGCCCGAGACTAACGATAAGAAAATGTCATCAGTCGAAGGATCAATCAATCAATCAATCAATCAATCAATCAATCAATCAATCAATCAATCAATCATTCAATCAATCAATCAATCAATCAATCAATCAACTTTTATTTCTCATAGAGAAATATGGGGGTGACGGAAAAAAGCCGCAGTACTGCGGCTTGACAAAGCTCCGGCCCCCTACAAAGTCCAGCAGCAAAAATGATCAACAACACAAAAATTGATTTTGCTGGAAATAATGCATTTGATTTGAATGCACTTTGACAGGAAGAGGCAAATGGAACTATGACGCACTATGAACTATGAACTATGATGAAACTATCACCACTATAAAATAAAAATTACACCATCTCCCGCTAAAGGGGACCATGAGGCGATGCGAAGCCGGAGCACTTGCACGATCGCGTTCCGTTGGCGTTCATTGGGCATGCTATCGACCTCGCGTCGTGGAACGCGAAGAGGGACGCTACGCGCGTCGTATCCTCCATCTAGCCTGACCGTTAATTCTCACAGGGCGAGCGGGGAACGCGGTCGACAGGCGGGCGAGAGGGGGGCAGCGTAGGAGAGGAGAGAGAAGGGAAGGGGACGCGCATGCGCTCGAGCTCATCGCGGCGTTGCGCAGGAGAGAATTTCGGCATGTCTAGCCGGCGTTTCAGAGGAAGAGTGGAAAGGGGGAGGGGAAGTGGAGAGCGGTATAGTAGAGGGGAGGGGAGAGGGTATGTGGAGAGGAGAAATGGAGATGGGAAAGAGAGAGGGGAGAGGGCGAGTGGAGAGGAGGTGTGTGGAGAGGGTATGCGCATGCGCAGTAAGGGCGGTCACGCCGCACACCACCACCACCACCACCGGATTGAGCTCCGCCTTAAGATACTTCGCATCTAAAACAAGCTGGTAAATAAACGTACCAGGAGTCAGTTCCATGAGCTATGCCTAGGTGTATATCTCATGTCACGATGCATAGTACTGTACAATAAATACGGCGCTGCTCTCGTGGCTATCAACAGCAAGACGCTTTTCCTGGCTCAGTGTCTGTACCTCTACGGCTGCCAGAATTCATAAAAGTTGAAATTCCATTTTCACGAGCCTAAGTTTTTAAGTGTCATCGCATTCAGCTTTACTTCGGTTGACTGATAGTTATCATTCTGGTATATCGTCTATTGTGCGTCGTTTTGTTGCCATGGCTTTATTTTGTTGGCTGTTTATTGCATTAGCTCGTTTTGTCCGCTTGATAAGTTTCTTCCCATTGTTATTCAATATGTATGGCCTTAAGTCATCTTTCCTTGAGGAATATAGATTAGCTCGTATTTTCCTGTCGTTCATTTCGTTGCAAGCTTTTTGACATAGTTATTCTGCCGAATGGTATCCTGCGTTTATCTTCAGTTGTATTCATGAGGATGTGTCACGTGCCCAGGTTTGTGCTTGAAAAACGCCTTTGCTTCGATTACCAAGCACAAACAATTGCCAGTCTGCGCCCGTGGTGTCGTGTTCGTGTCTTCTGCCAGTTTTCATTTCTTGCGTACGTTTAACCGTAAGAAATCTTTAAACCAACTAGTTCGCAAGAATGTCTTACTTAATTCACCCCAGTCCGCGCGTTACGGAAATAAAGAGTTTACTGTGCCTGCGCCTTGAATGTAGATGAGCAAATCTTTCAATGCTTCTCGTTACCTCCAAGCAATGAGACTGAGCTGTTCAACAGTGAAATTTCGTAGCAATCAGGAGTCATAGCACTTCATTCATTCATTCATTCATTCATTCATTCATTCATTCATTCATTCATTCATTCATTCATTCATTCATTCATTCATTCATTCACATTTCTTTCTTTCGTCAATGCCAGCACAGACTGGCGACGTTGAATTAGACGAACGCCTGGCTTACAAACAGGCGGTGTTTTTACTATGCTAGCTTGTCAGCTTAATTATTTTGAGCCAATTTTAAGATTCGGCTTTTTTCAGCAACTATTCTTGATTACGGTTACACGGGGAACTGCAAAATGCGCGTCCGAAAAATATAATAACTCAGGCTTTAAACCAAACTTAATCCTGCTAACATCTTTACATAGCGTTCAAGTAAAAAGGACACCAGCCGTCAGTTTGGGTAACGCACTTGAAATTGCACCCCTGAATTTAAGTCCGAAAGTTGCCGAATTTGCTGCAAGATTACATCTGGAAAAAGAAATGCGCTATGTCTGGCAACGTGAAATTTTAAAAGGGTTAGGGTTCCAGTATTACGTCTAATAACGCTGTGTGAAGCTCTACAGTGAGGATTATAGGAGGGGTAGGCAGCTGTTCGTCAGAAGCATAACGATTATAAACACAAATAGAATGCTTTGTTGAGGAGTCACTCATCTTGTTTTAATACTGAGATATCTTGTTGATATCCCGTATTTAAAATGAGAGTTAAGGTGGGGTAAAAAATGAAAATAATTCTCAAATAATATATTCTAGTTCACTACAGCCGGCACGTACGTTGCGGAAGTGGCGGGAGTCCGTAGGTCACTCACGTTACTACAGTAGACTTGGTGTGACGTCACTACAACTTTCGTTGCCTATCCTACAGATCTACGTCAGTGTTGGCGCGCTAGCGATGGGTTTCGATCGGAAGAATGGGCATTTAGGTACACTTTGGAAGTGAATTAAAATATATTCTAAACGTTTGCTGTTTCCGACCCTTCGTGTGGAATGTCCTTGCATACAGAGGAAACCCACAACAGGCTTGTCATAGCCTCGAAATTTTATGGCACCACCCCTTTAAGTACGTGTTTTTAAATGCTCCCATCCGTGCGGCTGCCTTCATGTTACAAATTTAGGTTATCTTCACGAGACAAGTGTAAATGTACGTAACTTTTGTGACTGCATAATCTGGCGCTCTATGGCCACTTCAGGCTTTGCGCCATTAGACATGACCAATAATAAAAGCTTTCGTGACTACACGTAAAATGGCACTGTCGAAGAATTTATGAAACGAAGTTTCTGTCGCTCTTGTACGTATGTCGTGAGAAGTGAGTATAGCTCAGTTTGAAACTGCAGATGAGTTACTGTCGTCAAGTTTCGGCTCTGCCACATAAGCCACGCAAAGGGGTGTGGGCCTATTTACTCAATGCGTTTTGGCGTGTTCTTTGCGCGACCACATCACATGCGTGCAGAATGGTCGTAAATTAGCGCTAGAAATTACCTTTCCATGCCAAATTATTCAGAAAATATACGCTTAGTAAATAAAACTGAACCTTTGTCATCCCAACCATGTATCTGAGAAAAATAATTAAAAAGAAGGTTTAAAAGGCTTCTTCGGACTTCGCGTTATTTCTATTGGTTCATATTTTTATTGCTTCATCTTTGTATGCTTATCATAACGTTATCCGACTGCTATAGTTAGGCATATATAGAGAAATGGCAAGAACGGTTATGAATAGAGATGATAGAGAACTGTGGCAACTCGCAACTTCTTACTTTAGAATAAGGAATGCGTGGATAAAGGATGCACTATTCTATATGTGGCATAAGTGATTTCCGGGAGGTGCACTAGATTTAAGCGTTCACTTTTTCTGTAAACAGCGAAACGTAACCAGGATACATGACTTGTAGGCACTGCGCGCTTCTAAGTCACTTGTAAAAATGCTGTAACTGATAAAAACGTCGAATGCGTATGATTTACGTCTGCCTTATCGTTGAATTACGCTTATTAGCAGCTTGCACGCAAAACTGGCGAAAACAAGAAGGGGACTTGGAAGTCAAGAAGCGGGAAACTTCAAATTAATGCTTCAGCCAAGGCGCTAACGAACCCTATTCTATATTAGCGTCGACTCAAGCCGTCAGTTAGCGCAGTAAACGACGGGGAAGGGGAAGGCCACCAAGTGGGGAGGACGGTCGAGATAGTGTGGGACCACCGACCGTAGGAACCCGCGTTAGATTGATGGGCGCGGAGGAGAACGCGTCTGGCACCTCGGTCCTCTCCAGCCATCACACGCCCATCCGCGCACACATCCAAGAAATCCACATACATGCACACGAGCGAGGCTGCTGGTGCTTCGAAATAAGGGCGGAAAGGTAGGAGAGAGGAAACATGACCAACATCCACGTGTGCCACTCGCACAGGGCGCCTGATGGCGAGCGAATCGTGCTTGCCCTCCGTTAATCAGCCGTACGTGACGTGTCGACTTAAATCTCCGTGAATACGGAAACGCTGGCTGACTCCACGTGGCCGTCTTCACTCGCAGAGTGGCAATTCATTAGCAAATGCGGCTCGTGGCTCGCGATGCTGGGAGGACTGCTTATACATTACGCTGCCGGAAGTGGAGAAAGCCGTGAAATATGGCAACACCAGATGGTTGAGGTGCCATCTTCAGAGTAAAGCAGAGCGAGTATGGGAGCCGGATGCTGAAATTTTCAAACACTGCGTGCTTAAAATGCTACAAATGTTATTGCATTAGACCGGACAAATTATACATCGCACATTCTTGGCCTTACCGCAGAAGCCATAGCTTTGTGACATGCATACTTCGCAATTAATTCAGAGCACATGTTTAGAACATAGATACTGAAGGGCTATTTGCAGGCGTACTCGAGCCAAATATTATCCACTACAAGAAATACCACAAAAAACTTCGACAATGCTGCCTTGAGGTCGCCCCCACAATTTTCAAGCTATACAAGGTTTATACATGCCACCATCAACGACCTCGAGTCATCTAGTCTTCGCACCACTCGCAGATAGCGTGCACAGTAGGGTGCGCGGCTAGTTCATATGCCTTCGCCTTCAAGTGAGCCAGTGGTGCTGTCACTACCGTACCAGAGGAGGAAATCCTTGCACATCTGCTATTTACTTCCCCTGCTCACTTCGCCTTTTACATGCTGGATAATGTGCGCTCGAACAGGATATGCGAAGCAAGAGGACTTCGTGCGCCCAACTGTTATCCTTTTCTGCTTAAGCTCGCTCGTTTTCCATTGTAATCAAGGGTCACGGCTGGGCTAAAACGTGCAACAATCTGTCACTGTGCTGGAACTCAATCCAGAAAATAACAAATACAGTGGCGTAGAAATTCACTTCTAGGACTGTGAAAGTTCACCTTGAGTGTGTTTATTGACTTCTGTAATAAAATCACAGCGTGCCTGGTTTACGAGGTGTTCTCTAGCTCTCTATTCTTCTGTGTTAGTCATCTGCGAAGCGCCTCTCATCGGCAAAGATAATAAAGCGCTAACCGTAAGCAAAAGTTGCTGCGGTGCCGCAGACCAAGCCAAGGGCATTCGATGAATCAAAAGTAAGAAAAGCAGGACCAGGGGGGACTGTAGCTACAATGGGCATAGGGCATAGGGCTATGGCATGCATCGAATAACTTCTCCCATCTGCTGTTCTCTCTTTGCAGGCCTACGTGATAGAGTGACATCGAAGGTATGGTTCGGTGCGACAGCTGTGCGAGCACTCACGCACTGGCTGGACAAGCAGCAGCAATAGGTAAAAGCGAGATCTCTGGGGCCAGCGTGTCCGTATTTCTGCCGCTTGCGCAAACAATCGCAGGCGACAGCTGGCAGAATCGTTGCTATCTCTCGCCTCCGTCTTAAGGGGTAACACCTTCCGATCATGTCGCTCCATCGCGTACAGCTCATGCACTCCTACTGACGCTAAGAAAAATAAAATTAAAGAAAGAATATGAGACAAAGAATAGGAAACCCACAACATACGATGCCTCGGTGTAACTGAAGCTGCTAGAAAGAATCTGCTCACTAATTCGCAATAGCTTCCAGCGAAGCAAAAAAACATAATCAGTGACTCCACGGCAGCAGTCAGTAACATTGACAGGGGGTAATTCTTGCCGGAAGGACAAAGAATCGTGGCCGATTTTGTGGAGGAAAAAAAATCCAAATTATTTGGGCGTCTGCGCACTCCTTTCTCCCCTGCAAAAAGGTGGCTCCCACCGCGGCTCGAGGACTTGGGGGCTCCCAGCCGTGTCGCCGAGGAGCCCCTATTAGGATAGAGAGGAGGCGGCGTAGTTACCTAGACAGAAATTACGAACCATTACATACAGGAAAGGAATCGGTATCCTCCCGCGCACCACACACAAGCAGCAGGCCCGTAGCCAGAGGGGGGGGGGGTAGACCCCCCCCCCCGGGAATTTTGGTGAAGTACGGGTTTTTACCAAAAATAGATAATGAAAATAGGTGTATTTCTCAAAAAGTCAAGGTTTTCAGCAAGCGCCCCCCCCCCCCCCCCCCGAAAAAAATTCCTGGCTACGGGCCTGACAAGCAGCAAGCGGTGCTCTCCCACCTCCTTCAAACACGCAACCGAACGCAGCGGCTCGCAGCCACTGCTACCCGGGTCAATACTCCGATATGCGTAATTATGCAAGAAAAGTGCTGACCTGCTAACAGAATGCGCGTGGCGTGGCACGTGTTACAGGAAACAAGAGCTATCGCGGTATCTGCTTATCACTATTATAATACCTGTGCTAGTACACGCCTTACATGAGACAAAAGATAACAGTGTGGTTGCTTCTCCTCACTAATGCAACAACTGTGGCGGTGCACGCTTCACAGGAGATGATGAGATATGTGAATGCGCCAGAACTGTCGTTTCGGAGAGACACAATATGCTGCTTTGTTATTTTCCTAGATATAATGAGGCAGCGGTGGAATGTCTGTTATGTTGAACGTTTGAGCAGTGACGCCGTCATCGGCCTCTTGAAATATCGTTACATACACCAAATGCCGTCCCCAGAGCACCAGCTTTCACTCGGAGAACAAGAAAATCTCACATGGTTCCAAATCTGGCAAGAAGCAGTGCGTACAAAATCTTTCACAATTTCAAAGCTGATACGCAAAAATATCGTAGTGCAACTTCCTGCATCCTTACACCAGCCTGCTTTGTTTGGCATGAGCAGCATAGTTGGGCAAAAAACTTAGAGCTCACTCAAAACTCACTCATGAAATATAGTTTTCTCAGATGGCTCACTCGGACTCAGACTCACCAGCATTTTCTTGAATCAGACTCACTAAACGTTTTCTCAACCGGATTCACTCTGACTCAAACTCACCAGCATATTACTCGTCCGGACTCACTCAGAGTCACTCACGGCTCGACCTGAGCCTGACGAGTCTGTCTGAGTGGACTGAATAGTCGGTTAGCGTAAAATGGGCTTTTTCGATCATGGTGTCAGTGCTCTTTAAAACCAATCGGGACTCACGATACGCATCTTGTACCTTCAAATACGAGTTATCAGTGGTTTCAATGTAGCAAGGGCATTTTTACGAAATGCGCAACTAGCACGACATATTTTCATCAAGAACTTCCCCTGAAAGAGTTTGCGGGGGAGGTCATCACACCCCCCCCCCCTCCTAACTGAGGCCACTGATCAACAAATATTGGAGGTGGTGCATGAACGGTAGTGCTTTGAGATATGTGTGGATAGACAAGTTTACACGTAAGCCGATATAAGACTTAAGAGTAAACTGGCTATATAGTAATGCTGAGGATCAGTAGATAGGACCATGGGTCGGCAACAAAAGGTGGAGCTCACTTAGACTCACTGAAGAAATATATTTTGCGCTTGGGGCTTACTCTGACACAGGCCGAAAAATATTTTCCTCAACAGGACTCGATCGGACCAAGATTCACTAAAATTTTCGACAGGCGGACTCATTTGGACTCAAACTCACCAAAATATTACTCACTCGTACTCACTTAGATTCAGACTCAGGCTCGATCTGAGTCTGAGTGAGTCTGTGTGAGCCGACTCGACTGATGAGTGCGCGGCGGCCGCATTTTCGATGGAGGCGAAAATGCTTGAGACATGTGTACTTCGATATAGGGGCGCATTAAAGAACCCCAGGTGGTCGAACTTTTCGGAACCCTCCACTACGGCGTCCCTCATAATCATACCGTGTTTCATGTTTCGGTATCTTCTAAAGCTTTGAAGCGGTGCATTCCAACTGATGCTTTATGCTGCTTCATGGCGCAAGGGCAAATAAGGCCGAGAGAGCGTCACTGCATGCATTATAAGCAGGAATATTCTCAAACTTTTTAGACTGTGCACGCACACGCCATATCTGAATAGCTTTATGACCTGTAAGCTTCAACAGAATACGTCTCACAAGCAACCCTCAGACGACGTCCGACATTGCGATACGTTGCTTTTATTCGTACGTAAAACAGTTGCATAAAATGCGACATTGCCTTGCTAAATTCCTGCAGTTTCTATGCGACTTGTTTCGACACTTCTGAATGTGAAGAAACGTGAATAAACGGCAAGCAAACGTCTTTGCGACGGGCTTCAATCTTAAGGCAAAACTAACTGAGCTGCCATTAGGTCTCTATAGGTAGTGGATAAATGTAGAAGCCAAAAAAATAAAAGCCTAGCCGTCATTACGTAAACGCCACTGAGATTTCGCTCGAGGCGGGCCACCCGATATTTCTTTTATTGTATGATTCGTTCTTTTTTCTCAAGCGTGGGCGCCCTTGTGCAAGCAACACAAGTACGGTAGTTACCCCTATGACGAGAGCAGCATTAGCATAACCTTGAATAACGTGTCCATCTATGCACTTGCTCATCCATATAAAATATGCATTTCATACACGAGAAGGAACAGCCTAATATGGTCGCGCAGAATCATTCTCGCAATCTCACGTGTGGACGCGGCCTTTATGCGAGCATAACTGAGACAAACAAGAACAACTCGTTTAGTAAAAGGGCACCAAAGAAGAAAAAAAGAGCACAACTTGATTATTGGATTCCAATAAAACGAAAACAATACTGAAATATTTGCTATTTTCGAAGACGCCGCATCGTATCTGTCACTGTTTTTTCATCTTCACGTTTTAATAATTTTCTGAACTTTTTATAATTTTTTATATTACTATTTTATTTCTCTTTGGTAAAAGCCGCATAATAATCAGGAGACAAGAAGTGGAAACCAGAAGTGAACGTAAGCCCGGCAGTGTGACACGTCTTTTGTGTTAGACCTCAGACGCAACTCGGATGCTTCCACGTCTTATTTTTCGCGTATTATTTAATTCATTTCGCTTTTTATTTCGGACAGAAATCAGGCATTGCACATGGTTACAGCACGTTTTACAGAATCTGTGTGGAAGAGGTATAGAAAGACAACGTTTTCACACAAAAATTAAAATGGAAGTTCTGGTACTAGCAATCGGCACGGCAGTCAGTTACACTAGGCCACAAGAAGCTCCCATGCCTTCAAAAGATAAAGTAAAACTGTTTGCCTTGGTTTTCTTTGTCCTTAGTAGTAACATATTCGATTCCAATGTATCTTTTCTCTCTACAGCACATGCTGGAGATGTCAAACTATTACAGCTGAAACGTTTGTTGCACTGAGGTCTCGAAGCGTGCCTTAGGCAGGGAGACATTAACACGGCACGTTCAGCACCCAGAAGACCACCACGGAAAAAAATTCAAAGAAACATTGCTTAATGCACGAAAGCCAGTGTGTTCGTGTAATGCATGGTGTCAGAATATTGGGCAATTAAATGGATTTGAAAGCACAGGTTTCAAATGTAATAAATCTGGGGCAAGCGTCCACATATAGAAAAAGATTGAAACGTAACATAAAGGTTGTATGGAACATCTTGTTCCGGAGGCTTACAGCCTTAAAGGGCTACGGACACCAAAATCTTCTTGTGTCGAATGAAAGGCCAAGCCTTCAACATAGATCGGCAAACTCACCCAGGAGTCGTCTCACTCAGACTCACTCAGACTTAGATCAAGCTATGAGTCTGAGCCTGAGTGAGTCCGGGTGAGTAATATTTTTGTGAGTCTGAGTCCGAGTGAGTTCGGTTGAGACAAATTTTAGTGAGTCCGAGTGAGTCCGGTTGAGGAAACTTTTGGTGAGTCTGAGTGCGAGTGAGCCCTAAGTACAAAATAAAGTCTGAGTGAGCTCCACATTGTTTGCGGCCTATGGTAATAACTACTCAATTTCAGCATTACTATCAGCCTTATGACGGCTCACGATGATTCTCACTTCTCACTGATAATTCAACGCTCTAGCATTCATACGCCAGCTCAATATTTAATCATTAGAGGCGTGCTCAGACTCCCTCCCCCCCGGAAAATTATCAAAGGAAGTTCTTGATAAAAATATCGCGCGTGAGTCATATGTTTCTCAAAATGCCCATTCTGGATTGCAATTGCTGATAATGCGTATCTGAAGGCAGTAGATCGAAATGCGTATCGAAGAGGACCGAACATGTGAGCTATTGGCGTTTAAGTGCATTGACATCGTGGTCGAAGAAGGTCTAACGCTAACGGGCTCATGAGTCGACTCTCTCAGACTCAGATGGAGCCGTGAGTCTGAATCTGAGTGAGTCCGAGTGAGTAATAATTAGGTGAGTTTGAGTCTCGCCTAAGTACACTGCCTATGTGCTTACACCAGGAGAACACACACCTGCATTTCCGTAGCCACGGCCACTGCGTGTGCAGCGTTATTGCTCCGCGTCCGGGTCTATCCATTCGTTATCGCTGTGGTTATCTGTGCCTATTTCTCGGATTTTTCAAACGCGTGAACGGGAGGTGCAACGTCGATATGCTTCTGTAGAGCGCACACGCGTCCTGCCAACCATGGGCAACCGATAGACTCCTACAGCCTCTTCTTTTTGTATATGCGTAGATTGATATATATATCTCGTCATTGTTCATGGTGTAAAAGCAGCAAAAAAGCCACAGAGACCACCATTTAACGCCGCGCATATCTGGGACACTTCACGTTTGCGGAGTTTCCGCGTAACTTTATTTGCTTAGCCTCCTAACGTTAACCGTTCTGTGCGCTACACATCATGCGTTTTAAACGTCTCACCACTACTTTTATAATTTCTTCATGATTAATGAGAGACCATGTGTTTTAAATGCGAAGCATTTCTTAGCGAACTTCTGCGACGTTAAGCGTATCTATCTATCTGTCTATCTATCTAACTAGCCGCGTATGACTTTGAGCTCTCCTGGCCGCTTCGTTAATGGGATGTATACCAAAATTGGTATGATAGAACATGACCGTATTAAGAACATAAATGCCAGGTCATAACATGAAAATCATGATATGCATGTCATGAACAGCATGATTTACATGCCACGGCCTTGGGCTCTTGCGGCCGTTTCATTAATTTTATATATACCAAAATTGGTATGGCGTGACAACAGTGTATGACAAACACAAGTGACAGGTCCTAATGTGCAAATCATGACAAACACGTCATGTACAGCATGTATTACATTATATGGTGTTGGGGCGCTCGTCGCCTTCTAAATGAATGGATACATAGCAAAACTGGTACGACGAGACATTTCTGTATGACGAACATAACTGACACATGGTAACATGAAAGTCATGATATGCAAGTCATGTACGACATGATTTACGTGCTACGCTCATGGTGGCCGTTTAAATGAATTGATACATACCAAAACTGGTATGACGAGGCATTTCTGCATCGCGAACATAACTGACACATGGTAACGTGAAAATCATGACATGCAAGTCATGTACGACATGATTTACATGGCACGCTCATGGTGCCCTCGCGGCCATTTCGCTCACTTGATATAAACCAAAATTGGTATTACGCGACGAGACTGTATGATGAACGTAAATCAGAGGTGGTAACGTGAAAATCATGACATGCAAGTCATGTACGACGTGATTTACATGCCATGATCACGGTGCCCACGCGGCCGTTTCGCTCGCGTGATATGCATCGAAATTGGTATTGCGCGACGCGACTGTATGATGATCGTAAGTGAGAGGTGGAAACTTGAAAATCATGACAGACGAGTCATGTACGAAATAATTCACATGCCACGCTCATGGTGCCCAAGCGGCCATTTCGCTTGATTGATATACACCAAAATTGGTATTGCGCGACGAGACTGTATGGCGAACATAAGTGAGAGGTGGTAACATGAATATCATGACATGCATGTCATGTACGGCATGATTCACATGACACTGTCATGATGAGCTTCCGGCCGTTTTGTTAACTGGATATATACCAAAATTTGTACGGCATGACACTAGTGCGTCATGAACATAAATGACAGGTCATATATTCCAGAATATACGTTTCATTAGCATGTCATATGCCGGATTGTACATGCATGCATGCATGTCAAACATGCGATATATAGTGAACTAGATGTCATGGCATGATTGACTTCACTTGTCTACTTGTCTCCAAGACAAACAAGGCGATGTAGCAGCTCTCTGCCGGCTGCTTGGCATTACATCAATTCCAACAGTGCGTGGGATCTGCCGTATTTTTTTTTCTTGATTTCTGCATAACACGGACAGTTTTTTGCCATACGTTTCTGAAAGCCCACGCCATTCCGTCCACGCCAAATACAGGCAGCTGCGCCTCTGTTTCGAGCATGCACTTAGGTTTCCAAGTGTATATGTGTAAACTTGTCCCTATGAACTGCGTTTCGAAAACTTCACTAAAACAACGACAAGAAACAAAAAGGCCCGAAGGAGGCTGCGGTTGCACTTCATCCCTGTCAGCTTTCTATCCCTTGTTTGTGTGCATGAACACGCTTAGCTCCCACAGCGGCCTTCTGTATCATCCGGCCGTTTTGTTCGCTTGACTCGGCCACGCCGTTTCTCTTTGATGGCGTTCAACACGAAAATTCAATTTCGAAAGTGGTGCCGGAGAGCGAATTCGCATGGTCTGAAGGTCAGCCCTTCCCTTCCCCCCTCACCCCATTTTCTGCCTACCCTTTTGTTAATGCGGTACTTTTCGCTAAGGCGCCGTCTTTACGTCCGGATCGAAGCAGAAAAAATATCGCGAAAGCTCGACCGGAATGACAAAACACTTTATATGCACGAATCACAAGCAGTGAAGCAGCGCGTTTTTTTGCAGCTGTTTCCCATGGCAGCGAAACAAAACGAAACAACAGAGGCTCGCCATTGAAAGCATACTACGTAGTTCTTTGCATCAGACTGGCGTACAAGAGAAGTAGCTAGTTTGAAAAATCACTGTCATTAAAAGGAGAAAAAATGTCGAATTAAAAAGAAAAAGCACGCCGTTTCTGAAATATTGTTTGTTTTTGCTAGGGCCGGGCGTCTTGGTCATTCGACAAAAAAAAAAAGCCGAGAGTGACATACGCGTTCTTTTTATGAGTGCTGAATGTCACTTATCATTTGCCATTGTCATCTCTGTACAACAATAATAATAATAATAATAATAATAATAATAATAATAATAATAATAATAATAATAATAATAATAATAATAATTGGAGTTTAAGGTTGCAAAACCACGATATGATTATGAGAGACGCCGTCGTGGAGGGCTCCGAATATTTCGACCACCTGAGCTTCTTTAAGGTGCACCTAAATCTAAGCACGCGGGCCTGAAGCATTTTCGCCTCCACCGAAAATGCGGCCGCCGCGGCCGGGATTCGATCCCGCCACCTTCGGGTCAGCAGTCGAGCACCTTAACCACTAGACCTTTGTCATCTTTGTGTAATATGTTCGAGCGTAGCAATGCACTTGCTTGAAGCGCTTGTTGCTGTCAGTAATCGTGTGGATAATACGAAAGGGGGCAGATAGCAATTAAAGCTATAAAAACAAATAAAATTAAACGTTCTAAGTACGGAATGTTGAATGAGTGAGAAGACAACCATTAACTATGCCCACTGAGATCCGTTGTGTGTTCCCGCAATGGGCAAGCAATTGCGGCCGTTGAGTAAATAAAGGCCCTAAAGAAAGTTCACTAGATATCAGTGGACCATGTCGAAAGGTTTCTCTTTCTTTCCTTCCTGTGCTGCGTTTGTTGGGTCTGTGACTGTCAAAAAAACGGCTGATCCCCCCGTCATAGGAATCGGTATAACGCGTAAGTGAAACCTGTCGTCACAGAAGCAGTTGATTGTTTATAGTGTGCCGTGATAGTGCATTGGTATATGAGAGCTTGTGCAATGTCTACAGTTGTTTGGCAGATATAGTACCGCTTGTTGTGGACGCATCGCACTCACGTTGACGCCTAGTGGCATATCTCCGTACCGACGACTAACGCCCATGATCATGATTTAACCCTTGCGGTAGCTGAAGTTCTTAACATATACGTGGATACTGCATATGGTGAATCCCGCGCCGATGGCATCAGCAAGCACATCAATAAACACTGATACTCGATATGCACTCCTTCAAAGGGTCGTGAAATGCGACGAGAAACGCGAGGCGCGTCCTGTCTTCCCCTTAGCCTCGCCGGTACTTCTCACAGGGCGAGCGGGGAACGCGGTGCGACAGCCAGGCGAGCATCAGAGAGCTGTTTTAGATGCGAAGCAGCTTTTTCTCGGGGCGGTGTCCGTCTCTCCATTTACTCCATGCTCCATTGGCGTCCGACCGCTCCCCTACTGCGCATGCGCCAACTCTCCCCCTCCTCCTCCTCCGCCGCAGGTGGTGTTAGCGCTAGCCTCCGTTTCGTTTCTTCTCTCTCGTTCTTCTCTGCCGTTCTCTCTCTGCGGCGCAGCTGTGCGCTCGTATATAATGAAGCGCGCGCTCGCTCCGTCGCACTCCCCTTCGCAACGGCGCTATGGCGACGGCGCAAAGGCGCCGTTTTCAAGAAAATTACACCATTTCCCACTAAAGGAAACCATGTGTGCTTGCACGCGCTTGCGCGTGCGGGCCTGTGTAAGGGGCTGGGTACCCTTACACTCTCTCAGCAATCATGTGATGGCGTCGGGGAACGAGATTGTGCAGACGTGCGATGAACTAACGCGTTGTATCCTAGTCAGAACGCGCTGGCACGCGCTAGCGCCTTCGGGCCTGTGTAAGGGGCAGGGTAAGACGCTGTGTCCTCTCCCCCTTACACTCACTCAGCAGTCACGTGATGGCGTCGGAGAACGAGATTCTGCAGATGTGCGATGAAGCCACGTGCTGCTGCGTGGCCTGGCGATGAACCCGCGTGGCGTGCTCCAACAAGAGTTTGGGACGAGCAACAGCAACCTCAGTGAATTCATGGTGTGCTCCACTTGCAAGGACGCGTTATAGGTTATAGAAGACTGAAAGCCGGCTGAAAGCCGCTCATTGGCTGAAAGCCGCAGGCGCACGTTTGCTTGGGCGGTTGCCTTGTGGCCAAAAAATGCTGTTAGCGCGACTCGGCAAGCCTGCTCTGGTAGATCCGGTAGCTTTGCGACGTCCCTCCTTGAAATGACACAACAATTCGCCCCCGTGTCTAATTTGCAAGGCATTGGTTGTCCTTCATTGTCCACTGTCGCGGTCCAGTGGTCTGTGTTGAGCGTGCTCACCGTAAACGTTTGCAAAAAAAAAATCGTCGTCGACGTCTGCGCATAATTCCCGTAGTTCTTTCTTCTTGTGGGGAAAGGATAGCGAAGGCGGTGCCGATTTGCATGCTAGGGCAAAGTGGTTAAGCCCTCCGCACTTATTGCATCTTCTACCGGTGGCGGGGCATCTTTCGCCACGGTGTGCGCGATAGCCGCCGCTGCCGCATGCATCCCCTTTCTTTGCCATTGCGTTAACTGCCGTGTCCTGCGCTGTCTCCGCGGCTTCACAGATTTCAAGAAACTGCTGTTTCCCTTGCTCTTGCGTGCGACAAATCTCGACAGTCGTTTTGTACGAAGGGTTTTCCGCAATCAATTTCTGCTGCAGGTTTTGTCTCGAATACCTAGAATAATACGACTACGCAGCATCCGGTCTTCCATTACACCAAATTCACAGTTTGTGGCTAACATTCGTAGCTCCGTCAGCCACTCATTGAAAGGTTCGCCTTCCCCTTGGTTTCTGGACCCAAATAGAAATTCATGATAGGTCAAGTTTGTCTCCGGTTTGTAGAACTCTTCAAACTTGGCAATTAGGACGTCTACGTTATTTTTGTCCTCTTCAGCCTCAAACGTGAAGGTGCTGTATACCTTCCTTGCCTCTTCGCCAATAATCACTAGCAACGTGGCTGCTTGTACTTCTTTCGCTTGTTTTGTCAACTGGGTAGCAGTGGAAAATAGCGTGAACTCACTCTTCCAAGTTTTCCATGCAAGCCAGGTGTTGCCCGATGTATCCAACGGCTTTGGCGGCGGCAAGATCGTCGACGGCAAAAGGGCTGGCGGCGTGGCCATTTCAGCTCGGCACCGCTGCCACCATGTAAGTGGGCCAGCAGTCGGGTGATGAAAAACGTTTATTGCGGTTGAAACGAAGCAGATATAGGAAAGAATGGTGACGTAGCAGGTCACGTGATTTTAACGAAATGGCTGGTTACGTCAGAGTTACTCAGCCATGCTACATTCCCCACGGCAGCATGCTTCGCAAGTATCGTGTTCGCAGCACAATAGGCCTAAATATTTGTATAATTGATGCTCTTTCTTGAATGGTCGTGAACGATTTCATTACTTTCAATGAGCCTTTAGTGTTGTGTGACATTTCATGTCATGGTTTCATATTAAGAAACCTTCTGCGTAAATTACTGTGTTTTACGCTAAGCAATGTTTTGGACAAACTTCGCACGCCCAAAATTTTGCATTTGCGATGCGCTGTAATATTGTAATACCCCAAGAAACTAAACGCTTGAAATTTCTGAAAATCAAAATTCCGGATCTCGAAATAAAGTACTGGCTGTTCCAAAAAATTACATGATCCATGATGTTGCAAAGCAGTGCAAAAAATATGGGCAAGTTCATTTATGAAGACAGGTGCAGTATACAAATAGAGAAAACGCGTAATGCTGTTCCTGTCTAAAGATAAGGAAGAAGGAAAGAAAACAGGTATTTGTGAAGCATGCATTAATCCTAAACAGTGCCACAATAATGCATAAACCTAATAGACACGCAATTCTCGCACAGCCGTTTGAGAAACCCTATCTCTTTCAAATCCATCAAACGAAAAGGCAAAGTTCTTGTGAGGGCTTTATCGAATCGTACACATCGGCAAGACATAAGTCATAAACCACTTGAGTGCAAGTTTCAGGCTTGTTTTTTTATTTTATTGGCTGGGACGATCGTAAACTCGAGCCACGGCAAAGCCGAATGCGCCTTGTGCCTCTGTCCATAAATATCAAGGCGGTGACTGTGCTGACATTTGCCTTAGAAATGCTGGACGTTTCCGTCCTTTCCCAACAATATTGTAAAACGTCCGTGCGACAACCACCGAAGGCCACGCTATTTATCTTTCATTGCTGTGTGAATACGAAGCAACCAGGATACTCTTGTGCTTGCGTACATATTCACGCTTACGTGTTGTTCTGGCTCATTTCCAAAAAAAAAAGAAACAGCCTCTCGTCGTACTCTTTAAGGAAATTCTTTCTTCTCAGCAATGTTTACGTCTGTTGCATTTCATTGTCCTCCATAGCCTTGTGATACGGACCCCATTGTTCATGTGAATAACGATGTATTTTCTAAATTACTGTCGTGCCTGATGTCCGACCCAATACGTATGAATATGTTATCGGCGCTAGTACTTCCGGCTTTATATCATCACTATGTGTTTATCTTGACATTTCTTGAAGAAACCTCGAACAGAGGTCATGTCTTTTGATTAGCTTGGCTTGTCTTTTGTCATTATATTTTTCGGTTTGATTATTTCTTGCGGCGCAGTCATTTGTGGTGGGCACGACGAATTCCGCCTTTTCCGGCCCACCAGTCATTCCCTCGGTGTCACTCCATTTTATCGCTGTAGCATGCTATTGTTGTTCCAATCATTTCTTTGACCTTGTTTCCCAAAACATGTCTTCTTGTCTTTTCGGTTTGCTTGACTGCTCTGTTCTCGCTGCTTTCCTTGTCGTCACGTACTCAGGCGCACGCGAGAACAACAAAGCTTTATTATCGTGAAAATGCTCGGTATGAATCGCTGTTCATACCAGACAACGTTGCAGTTATACACTCTTCCTACGCAAACTTTCTCATCGGTATAGTAAGAAAAAATATCCTGTCGCATAAAGAAAAAAAATCAAGGCTGCTTTCTATGCAATCACATGTGTTACCATATAAACGGTGAATGGTGGTGTCCAGGCTTACGTGTTTACTCATATACTATTAGTACGGCTTTGCTTTGAAAAATATTGCCTAGTGTCAGCAAAATGAGCGCTAAAGTCGGGTAGTGCTGGCTAACGTTGGCTGAATACTGAGTTGTATTCATTAGCACTGCTTATACTGGCTATTACGGGCTAATTAAGACTACATTGTTGCTAATGAAGGCTTGTTACAGTTAAATAATCGCTAGTGCTGGCAAATCTTGGCCAAGGTCGGCTAACCTAGGCTACGGCCTACTACAACAGCAACGTTGTTATCATTATTCCTTCAATGATGCTCCCGCCTATACTTATGCAACAATGTTATTTGATTCTACCTGAATATGTTTCTTCAATAAAGTAGTCTACATGCTCTTGTTTAGTCAATAGTCTAAGCTGTGAAAAATTGCGTTTTGGAGCTTCTTTTAGTTACCAGTAGCTTCCCGTTTCCCGGAACAGTGATTGTGTTAGTTCACAAGGCCTTCAAATTGATTTTTAAATGTATTTTGTTAGTAATCTTGACGAGGAAACATAACAGAAAAGCAACCAAGATATCTAATGTCAGGGTATTCTTTGCACGATATTCTGCTCGAAAATACCGGTACAAATAAAATTTACCGTGTATCCTCCTTTTTATTTTTTATATTTTTTGAAGCTGTACATTCGTAGTCCTCAAGGCGTCAAGGAAGAGTGCCTGTACAGCGGACTATAAATGCACCGAAGCTTCACGCTAATCTAATTTGCGGAAGCGGTAGCTGGTTTATTTTCCCTGTGCCGTCAGGTGCAGCGAGACAAGTGGGCAGAACCGTTCGAGTTCATTGCTCTGGGAATACGTAGATCTTCTCGTAAATCACAGAAATTGCTGAACTCGTATTTATGGGTCAGGAGCATGAAGCGGTTGCCATTCTCACGTTTGATTATCCTTTTTTTTTGCGATGGGAAGAAGTTTCATCTTTCCACTCGGCTTGATCAGCCACGGTAGCACAGCACAAATTGCATTTTGCCTGTTATTTTGTGGTAAAACGTTTAGGTCCCTCCGCGGCTGCGCATTCTCCCCGTTGCGAAGTACAAAAGTGTAGTCTTTTTTGCCCACGGAGCGCGGAGTGGCTTGTGAAAGAGTAGCGGCAGCAGTAACTGGCAACGTGTCGAAAAGGTAGCAATGAAATCGACCAATTTATTACAGCCCGGGAAGTAAGGAGTAAGGACTTTTAAGCACGGCTTAACTTTGTACGCTTCGTACGCCATACAGCATGTTAGCTTTTGTCGATATCCGAAAGAAGCTGCGTGTACCGGTATTTTCGAGCAGAATATCGTGCAAAGAATACCCTGACATTAGATATCTTGGTTGCTTTTCTGTTATGTTTCCTCGTCAAGATTACTAACAAAATACATTTAAAAATCAATTTGAAGGCCTTGTGAACTAACACAATCACTGTTCCGGGAAACTGGAAGCTACTAGTAACTAAAAGAAGCTCCAAAACGCAATTTTTCACAGCTTAGACTATTGACTAAACAAGAGCATGTAGACTACTTTATTGAAGAAACATATTCAGGTAGAATCAAATAACATTGTTGCATAAGTATAGGCGGGAGCATCATTGAAGGAATAATGATGACAACGTTGCTGTTGTAGTAGGCCGTAGCCTAGGTTAGCCGACCTTGGCCAAGATTTGCCAGCACTAGCGATTATTTAACTGTAACAAGCCTTCATTAGCAACAATGTAGTCTTAATTAGCCCGTAATAGCCAGTATAAGCAGTGCTAATGAATACAACTCAGTATTCAGCCAACGTTAGCCAGCACTACCCGACTTTAGCGCTCATTTTGCTGACACTAGGCAATATTTTTCAAGGCAAAGCCGTACTAATAGTATATGAGTAAACACGTAAGCCTGGACACCACCATTCACCGTTTATATGGTAACACATGTGATTGCATAGAAAGCAGCCTTGATTTTTTTTTCTTTATGCGACAGGATATTTTTTCTTACTATACCGATGAGAAAGTTTGCGTAGGAAGAGTGTATAACTGCAACATTGTCTGGTCTGAACAGCGATTCATACCGAGCATTTTCACGATAATAAAGCTTTGTTGTTCTCGCGTGCGCCTGAGTACGTGACGACAAGGAAAGGAGCGAGAACAGAGCAGTCAAGCAAACCGAAAAGACAAGAAGACATGTTTTGGGAAACAAGGTCAAAGTAATGATTGGAACAACAATAGCATGCTACAGCGATAAAATGGAGTGACACCGAGGGAATGACTGGTGGGCCGGAAAAGGCGGAATTCGTCGTGCCCACCACAAATGACTGCGCCGCAAGAAATAATCAAACCGAAAAATATAATGACAAAAGACAAGCCAAGCTAATCAAAAGACATGACCTCTGTTCGAGGTTTCTTCAAGAAATGTCAAGATAAACACATAGTGATGATATAAAGCCGGAAGTACTAGCGCCGATAACATATTCATACGTATTGGGTCGGACATCAGGCACGACAGTAATTTAGAAAATACATCGTTATTCACGCGAACAATGGGGTCCGTATCACAAGGCTATGGAGGACAATGAAATGCAACAGACGTAAACATTGCTGAGAAGAAACAATTTCCTTAAAGAGTACGACGAGAGGCTGTTTCTTTTTTTTTTTTTTGAAATGAGCCAGAACAACACGTAAGCGTGAATATGTACGCAAGCACAAGAGTATCCTGGTTGCTTCGTATTCACACAGCAATGAAAGATAAATAGCGTGGCCTTCGGTGGTTGTCGCACGGACGTTTTACAATATTGTTGGGAAAGGACGGAAACGTCCAGCATTTCTAAGGCAAATGTCAGCACAGTCACCGCCTTGATATTTATGGACAGAGGCACAAGGCGCATTCGGCTTTGCCGTGGCTCGAGTTTACGATCGTCGCAGCCAATAAAATAAAAAACGAGCCTGAAACTTGCACTCAAGTGGTTTATCACTTATGTCTTGCCGATGTGTACGATTCGATAAAGCCCTCACAAGAACTTTGCCTTTTCGTTTGATGGATTTGAAAGAGATAGGGTTTCTCAAACGGCTGTGCGAGAATTGCGTGTCTATTAGGTTTATGCATTATTGTGGCACTGTTTAGGATTAATGCATGCTTCACAAATACCTGTTTTCTTTCCTTCTTCCTTATCTTTAGACAGGAACAGCATTACGCGTTTTCTCTATTTGTATACTGCACCTGTCTTCATAAATGAACTTGCCCATATTTTTTGCACTGCTTTGCAACATCATGGATCATGTAATTTTTTGGAACAGCCAGTACTTTATTTCGAGATCCGGAATTTTGATTTTCAGAAATTTCAAGCGTTTAGTTTCTTGGGGTATTACAATATTACAGCGCATCGCAAATGCAAAATTTTGGGCGTGCGAAGTTTGTCCAAAACATTGCTTAGCGTAAAATACAGTAATTTACGCAGAAGGTTTCTTAATATGAAACCATGACATGAAATGTCACACAACACTAAAGGCTCATTGAAAGTAATGAAATCATTCACGACCATTCAAGAAAGAGCATCAATTATACAAATATTTAGGCCTATTGTGCTGCGAACACGATACTTGCGAAGCATGCTGCCGTGGGGAATGTAGCATGGCTGAGTAACTCTGACGTAACCAGCCATTTCGTTAAAATCACGTGACCTGCTACGTCACCATTCTTTCCTATATCTGCTTCGTTTCAACCGCAATAAACGTTGTTCATCACCCGACTGCTGGCCCACTTACATGGTGGCAGCGGTGCCGAGCTGAAATGGCCACGCCGCCAGCCCTTTTGCCGTCGACGATCTTGCCGCCGCCAAAGCCGTTGGATACATCGGGCAACACCTGGCCTGCATGGAAAACTTGGAAGAGTGAGTTCACGCTATTTTCCACTGCTACCCAGTTGACAAAACAAGCGAAAGAAGTACAAGCAGCCACGTTGCTAGTGATTATTGGCGAAGAGGCAAGGAAGGTATACAGCACCTTCACGTTTGAGGCTGAAGAGGACAAAAATAACGTAGACGTCCTAATTGCCAAGTTTGAAGAGTTCTACAAACCGGAGACAAACTTGACCTATCATGAATTTCTATTTGGGTCCAGAAACCAAAGGGAAGGCGAACCTTTCAATGAGTGGCTGACGGAGCTGCGAATGTTAGCCACAAACTGTGAATTTGGTGTAATGGAAGACCGGATGCTGCGTAGTCGTATTATTCTGGGTATTCGAGACAAAACCTGCAGCAGAAATTGATTGCGGAAAACCCTTCGTACAAAAAGACTGTCGAGATTTGTCGCACGCAAGAGCAAGGGAAACAGCAGTTTCTTGAAATCTGTGAAGCCGCGGAGACAGCGCAGGACACGGCAGTTAACGCAATGGCAAAGAAAGGGGATGCATGCGGCAGCGGCGGCTATCGCGCACACCGTGGCGAAAGATGCCCCGCCGCCGGTAGAAGATGCAATAAGTGCGGAGGGCTTAACCACTTTGCCCTAGCATGCAAATCGGCACCGCCTTCGCTATCCTTTCCCCACAAGAAGAAAGAACTACGGGAATTATGCGCAGACGCCGACGACGATTTTTTTTTTTGCAAACGTTTACGGTGAGCACGCTCAACACAGACCACTGGACCGCGACAGTGGACAATGAAGGACAACCAATGCCTTGCAAATTAGACACGGGGGCGAATTGTTGTGTCATTTCAAGGAGGGACGTCGCAAAGCTACCGGATCTACCAGAGCAGGCTTGCCGAGTCGCGCTAACAGCATTTTTTGGCCACAAGGCAACCGCCCAAGCAAAAGTGCGCCTGCGGCTTTCAGCCAATGAGAGGGTGGTCCTCGAAACATTTTACATCATAGAGCAAAGTGTACCAGTGACTTTGAGCGGTTCAGCAGCCGAACGCCTTGAATTCATCCGCTGGGTACAGCACATTGATGTCGATCAACTTTACCCGCCGGCACAACCTTTTGCAGATGTCTTCACAGGACTGGGGGAGCTCAAGGACTACGAGTACAGGATAAAACTCAAGCCCGGCGCCGTGGTGTCATCGTACCGGCTCGGAGAATCCCCGTGGCCCTGGAGGACAAAACTAGGGCGGAACTTCAGCGTATGGAGGATCAGGGCGTCATAAGAAAGGTAACTGAGCCTACAGAATGGTCCAGCCACATGGTTACCGTTATTAAAGGAGACAAAGTTCGAATTTGCCTAGACCCAACATCGCTCAATCGAGCCATTCTCCGTGCCAACGTTGGATGATGTCGCTCCTAGGCTCGCCGGTGCAAAATTCTTTGCCACGCTTGATGCGGCATCACGGTTTTGGCAAATTCGGCTTAGCGAATCGAGCTTCAAACGTTGCACCATGAGCACTCCCTATGGTCGCTATCGGTTCCTTCGAATGCCGTTTGGAATAGCTTCGGCCCCCGAAATTTTCCAAGCAGCAATGCAGCGCGTTTTGGAAGGCTTGTCCTGTGTGGCGGTTGTGATGGATGACATATTAGTATGGGGCAGAACTAAAGACGAGCACGACCGCAGCCTAAAACTTGTGTTGTCCCGTTGTCAACAGCACAACCTTCGACTTAACCCCATGAAGAGTGCGTTTCTGCAGCCAGAGGTCCGGTATCTAGGACACATCCTCACTACAGAAGCCCTACGCCTTGATTCGGAGAGGGTACAAGACATACTGGGAATGCCGGAACCGACGAACAAGAAAGAACTGTAAGTATTTCTTGGCACGATGAATTACGTGCAGCGATTCATTCCCAACATGTCAGAGGTAACCGCTCCGCTTCGAACACTGTTACGTAAAGATATTGCATGGGTTTGGACGGAGGCGCAACAAAAGAGTTTTGAGACCTTGCGTCAATCTTTGACGAAAGCACCCGTTTTGGCTTTCTTCAACCCCAAAAAGCCTCTCATTCTCTCGGTCGACGCAAGCCAATTAGGAGTCGGCGCAGTTCTAATGCAAGATGGACGCCCCATTGCTTTTTCGTCCCGGTCGCTCACTGAGGCGCAACAAAACTATGCACAAATCGAGAAGGAAATGCTGGCGATAGTGCATGGTTGCACGAAGTTTCATGACTGTTTTTGGTCAAGCAGTAGTGATTGTAGAGACCGACCACAGGCCTTTAGTACCGATACTTAGCAAGCCACTGCATCAGTGTCCCCTCCGCTTGCAACGCATGAGGCTGACCCTGCAGCGCTATCCGATCAAACTGGTGTATAAGCCAGGCAAAGAACTTTTTCTTGCTGACGCTTTGGCACGTTTCCCGAGTAAAGTGAGCATGTGCGAGGAAGCTGCGCAGTTTCAAGTAAATGTGCTGGAATTTGTTTCAGCCTCGGAACCCCGTCTAAAAATTATTCTCGCAGCGACGAACAACGATGCCGTTCTCTCCAAGCTGCGGGAATATGCGCTGACCAGTTGGCCTGACAACAAGCACGAGGTTGCAGAAGCCATCCACCCCTACTGGTCTTATCAGGAGGAAATACACACACAAGACGGGCTTCTATTCCGCAGCAACAAGGTGATCATACCAAGTTCAATGAAAGCAGAAATATTGGCTCTTTTGCACGTCGCACATCCCGGAGCCGACAAAATGAAAGCGCGGGCACGAAGCGTCATGTTCTGGCCCTGCCTGGCAAGCCACATAGAGCAATTTTGCCGTAAATTGCAAAATGTGCCAAAAGCATCAGCACGAAACGCAAAGGATGCCGCTTTGAGCCATGAGGTTCCAAACCTGCCCTAGGAAGCGGTTAGGAATGGACTTTTCTTTTACGGGGGGCCGACAGTTTGCCATTATTGTCGATTTCTATTCCTTCTTTTTTGAGATTAAGGAATTTCGCCATACCACTGCTAATCAGCTGAAGTCCTGGTGCACAGAACTTTTTTCGGTTCATGGATTACCGCTTAAACTGTGCAGCGATAATGGGCCGCCATTTAACAGCACAGAATTCAAAGACTTTTTATATAGCCTCGGCATTACCCACGTAACGTCAAGCCCATATCATCCACGCTCAAATGGTATGACGGAGAGGGCCGTGCAAGAAGCCAAGAGACTATTAAAAAGTGCTCTCTCAAAACGCCGGATTTCCACATGGCTTTGCTTGAATGGCGCAATACACCGCGAGATTCTATTTTGAAATCCCCGGTGCAGAGACTGATGGGAAGGCAGGCGAGGACCCTGCTGCCCGTACCCGCAAGCCACCTGGTGCCGGAGACTGCGCCCAACCGAGCCGTCCATAACCGTCTCCAGGAAATTCACCAACGCCAGAGAATCTACTACAATCGCCGCTCCAGGAACCCGCCACCCCTGTCACCTGGCCAGAGGGTGACTACATACGATACCCACGAAAGGACCTGGGCACCTGCGGTCTTTCTCAGGCCAGCTGAGATGCCGCGCTCCGTGGTGGTTTAGACTGAGGAGGGCCAGGAAATTAGACGTACTCGCGAGCATCTGCGAGACGCACCTACACATACCGAAGAGAGTCCTCGTGACGGGTCCGAACGACTAGACGACGCCCAGCCCGCTCAAGAGCTACGTAGAAGCACAAGGACACGCCGGGAGCCCTGCAGCTACCCACAACCAGAAAGAGCTGTGTAATTAACTTCTTCCCCAAGAAAAGGGAGATGTAGCATGGCTGAGTAACTCTGACGTAACCAGCCATTTCGTTAAAATCACGTGACCTGCTACGTCACCATTCTTTCCTATATCTGCTTCGTTTCAACCACAATAAACGTTGTTCATCACCCGACTGCTGGCCCGCTTACAGGGAACTCCAGGATAATTTTGACCACCCGGTGGTTATGACAGTGCACCTAAATCTTAAAACATGCACGGCTCTTTTTGCGTTTCGTTCCCATCGAAACGCGTCCATCATGGTTAGTCACATGCTTTACGGTTTTAACGATAAACATTATAGATGGATGGTTCCTTCAGCCTACTCTCCTGTTCACGCCCATAGACACCATCTACAGAAGACCGAACGGGGAGCTATACAAGACACGACAAATGCAGGCAGGCAAGCTATTCTATCCAAACAAAGATTCAACAACGGGCCGCTGGGACGATGAACGAGGCTGACGGGAAGTCTATACCACGAGAAGCTCTCATTGTCAATCGCGTACTCGTGCATCTGAAAAATCGGCGAAAACAGCTGTCTACTGACCGATCCCCGATACAGTTTTGGTGGGATGTAAGCCATTCTGTTGCTGGCAATATTTGACGGCTTGGAAAGTAGGCGACGCAAACGACCAACAAAAGATTGCGGTTTCTTGTAATAGATGCTTGGTCTCCCTTTTGTTGTCTTCGTCCTGTGTATTGGCCTATACTTGCAGGAGTATGCCATTATGGTGGCGATGTCAGTGTAAAGAAAGTTTCTTATGTCTAAACAAAGAAATAAATTATCCTATGGACGTCTTAAGATAATCAGTTTCTCTTTCCTTTTGCTATTTAGGACAGCGATTCTAAGTGGTGTATTCTTGTACGTTGATTTTTTTCTTTTTTTCATATTTAGTTCGATGCATGGTCGGCACAACTTCTCAAAAGCTGTTGGGTGGATTACTATGAAAATTTTCAACTTTGCAACATAATATAACTTCTGCGGCAATGATCAGTGAAGCAGCCACCAATATCTGCGTGTCATGAGTGAAAAAAAATCAGTCGTATATTGAGGAAATCCACAAAGACAAAAAAAGAACACTGCGTAACCGAAAAAAGGGTCGAGTCTGCGACATAGGCTAAAGGTCAAAGTCGTCGGACACATTGATTTAACTTGAATGACCAAATATTGTACGTTGCGTAATCAGCCTCTAGTAGACCAACGCAGAGCTTCTAAATTTCTACGTCAGCATGCTCACCATCAACCAAGCTTGGATTATTCTTGTAGACTAGAACATATATCAGTGAAATTAGGCTTTTTTCTGAGGTTGCATTCCGAACATTCCGAACTTGCAATGACAGCATGACGGACGGGAACTTCAGTGTATGAGTGATAGTATCTACACCACCGAACATCTGTAAATTTCGAATAGAGGAGTCTATAAGTTCACAAAAAAAGTATAAATAAAGAAACCTTGAAAGAGCGCGAAAATGAGGAGGCTGAATAAATGCAGTTTGTCTGTCTTTCTGCAATGGGATAAGCGAAAAGAAAGAAAGCTGCCACATGCACTTTAACCATATTACATTCCGCAGAACGATACAGCTCTTATGCTAGATTACCTCTGTGCCTATTAGGGTGAAATCCATAAATACCCTAAGTGAAAGTTTCAGCCTTGCAGATCTTATAGAAAAGAGGGACGACTGCAAAACAAAATGACAACAAAGCCCCAGAAAAGTGCTGACGGCATGGATATCAGCAGAATCCTCATTGAAGTTCATTTAAGCTTAACACGCAGCAGCGAAGCGTATACTCTAACATATTTCATGCAACACCGTATACCTTTCGCGAAAACACTTCTCTAGCAACGTCGGCGACGTTGATTCGCATGCCATATGCTGGCGACGTGTGACGTCTTTATGCGAGAACACTCATTCAGCTAGTCTCACAACCTAGAAGCAAACGCTGGTCGTGGTCACACCAAATCCTGCTCGGTCATTGCATCCAAGTCCAACCATCCGTGGCTGACCAGTGTTGCGGAGACTAAGAAACAAATAAAGGTATGGTCATTCTGTTAGGGTGAATTCAAAAATTTTTCTAATGCCACGGGTGATTTAAATTTGTTCTGCAAACAGTAATACCACAAAGAAAGTTGCTTGAGCGGAAGTTGTTTTCACCTCTGAAAGTTTAATAATAAGCCGCAATCAATGCGCGCTGTTTGCAGCATACGGCGTTTTCGTTGCTGTCAGCTTTCTCTTCGCTCGGACAAATTGTTGCGTACACACTGAGCCGTTAAAACTGTGGCAGTGACCGCAGTGCAATTATCATGCGGCACCGAAAGTACTTCCGCAAACGAGCACGCAACGACGAGCGGTTCCAGCTGTCACTTACCGCTGCATGCATTCAGAAGCACCCACTCACCCGCCTTTTATCTTCCGGGCACCTCGTACTTCGCCAGCGCCGTTCGCGTTTGCATTTCAAAACCCTTTTCGCTTTATCGTTTCACCGTCCCCAGATTCTAAATTAGTACGTATCTCCAGGACCGAATTGGTCCGCCATCTTTTCTTCTTCTTCATTGCATGGGTGCGAGCACGCACTTTTTCTTCTTTCTTCTCAAACAGCTATCAGCGATAGCTGTCTTCTCTAGAAGCGTAGTCCGCCAGCAGGCTTGAACTTATTCTTCCGATGACTTCAATATCTGGCATTCCTGTGTCTCGAAGTGCAAAAACATTTCAAACGATTTTCCAAATTAATGCGTGAGATGACTTGCATGTGCTTTTCTAAACTGTAAAGAATGTATCCGCGAGAAATTTCTTTGGAAATGTACGCGACAAAATAGCATAGCTTCCAGGACTGTTCATTTTATATGCACAGTTTGTAGACTTTGAAAGCTTAAGCCTTAAATCTGTTAGACCACACGTTAGATTACCAAAGTTTCGTCAATACTTAAGAGCGTTGTGGCGCATTGCTTGTTATATCACCCTTTCTACATTTTACGACTCGCTGCTTGGGAGGCAAGGCCGGTGCTTCGCTGAGGGTAACTCGTTCATTTTTTTTTCTTTCTGAAGAAGTTAAGGTCGCGGCGCCCTCTGTTCTTATATTTATGCGTTATTTCTGATAGTGAACTCTTGCCTTTGACTTTAGGCATAATCTAGCTTTGTGATATAGTGTGTTGCAGATGCATTTCTTCTGTTTCTTAAAAGTACGAATAACACATGCTTCATTTGAATGTTTAATATTTGTACGAGAAGTAAAATTAAAAAAGAGCCGTCCACTATACCTGCTAGTTTATCATAATTACATACCTAGATACGCAGCACAATAAACTTGAGGCCAACAGTATATCGTGGGACGTCATTAGCACACGATGAAATTCTGTGCACAAAAAGATTATTCTCCGTACTTTCACGACATAACTACATGATCAGGCTGTTTCACACATTGTTTATTTCACAATATGCGAAGAACATTACTGTGTAGTGGTATCAGTACAGGACGTATTTTAGGCAAATGCCTATTTTGTTCGTGGCGCTCCTATCACGTCATTTTGATATATGAGCATGAATTAGAGGTTAAGTTGTTGTTACCGCGCAATATTGACTGTTGGGAACTATGGGATTCAGCCAGTCTAGTTCAACGAACTCCCTTAAACAACCGCTATCAGCAGTGAAGTGGGACACGCCGGCGAGCATTCGCCGCCGCGCTGACATGGTGCGAGCGGTTGGCGAATGCGAAACTACGGAGAGCCGTCGGTGAAAGGGATAGTGAAGAGCAAAAAAAGACAGAAAAATTTGATGTGCACGCACATTTTGTTTTGTTTATAATTTACTTTTTAAGGTGTTCACTGCAGTAGCGGAGCAAGAAATATTTTTTTGGGTTGGGGGAATGGGTTCTGGGGAGGCTGTTTGTATGTGTGCGTGTATATACACACACGCAAAACTGAGAAGTTTCGGGGTAGGGGATGATACCCTTCCTCCCCCCCCCCCTTTTTCGCCTGGCTACGCCAGTGGCTCACTGCCAGGGCAGAAATTGGCTCTACGCGATTCGACTCGGCCAATACAACGAGTTCCTCCCTTCTGGTATTTTAGCGGTCTGGCTCCTGCTCTGCCCTTCTCAGTCATGCCGAAAGACACCCGGCAGTGTGTTTGTTCACAGTGGACACTTTACTCACCCAGCCGAACACGCGAGACCTAGTTCTGCGAACCGCGCGGGACAAAGCACAATTGCACGGCTGTTCAACTGCTGGTACCTTGGTGTCATCTTAAATAACATTTTTGTTTTCCTGTCGTAGATGGAAGTCGCGCACGTCTTCGTTTGAAATTATTTGCACTCATGGGAAAGATGATTGTGCCTATAATTATTGCAGGCCTAAAACTTTGTTTTGCCTGACTATGACAAGTGCTGACTATCCACTCCTTTATTCCTTCATACATCAGTGCATATGTAAGCCCAAGGCCACCTTACCTCACATGCGCACACAACAATAGTTCTAAACAAAAGTCTAACAAGGATGATAGTGTATCAGATACGCGAAGACATGAAATCATATTCAGATGAGTGCAGGGACAAAAAAGTATCATTGTTACATAGCTAATCACTTTTCCTCATGTGGTAAGCTCCTAAGGCTAGCTTCGCATGCTCATTCTCACTTCTTCTTATAGGATCGACGACCCTTGTGAGGGGCGATTTCAAGGGACGTCCATTGTGGACGTCGTTCATTGTGATTGAAGCGATGTTCATTGTGAGGCGCGACCTATCTTGGGCTAGCAGGCCGAACCGAACCAAGCGCTTCACAATACTACTCCGTCTACGCCCTCCATTATAAGTCTTCTGATGCTTTACATCGTAGTTCAAAGAAGGACGCCAAATTCGTGTTTAGTGCTTTTATTTTGGGTCGTATTTATGTTGAGGTACAAGCACAGCACACCAAAAGCGAAAATCCATGCATGCTTACTAAACGCATAGCTGAATGAACAGTAAAAATATAAAATCAAGGTCTTGGAGGGATAGGTTGGTGCTAGACAGTTTACTGCCATAAAACCTTCGTGGGAACGCTTTCGCGGTTTTGGGGTAGGCGTACAATCCTATAAACATAGTTACACAGGAATCTAGTTTTCTTTCACGTCATCTAGTGGTTTGGCGCTCGATGCAATTGCAATGCCTGCTGGTGCCGACGTGGCATCCAAATATGCGCGATCATTCTTAAATCTAAAAGAGAAAAAGGGGGTATCGACTAAAAGAAGTGATGGTGGCCCCAGGCTTCTTATTGTCGCTTACTATCGTCACATCTGTGCTTCCTCGCTTGGCTAGAACCACTGATGACTGTATCGAGTGAGGATAGACGCAACAAAACCTTGCTTCTTTTTTTTTTCTTCTATCATTTTCATGCCTCATCATTCAACGACGTACATACGTCTTCTCAAGGCTGTTTGGCGTACCACAACTACTGAGAATGAAAATATGAAACAAACTAGATGGGAAACAAGCAGAGGTTAGGAAGAAGCAAGAAGTCAAGGTTGTCATTTATTCCTTTCATTTTTAACGCATTTCTGGTCAAGCCATGTGTGAAATACAGCGGCGCAGCCGGCAGAAAACGTCAGCAATGAAATGTGCTTATACTTATGAGTATTTTCCTTCGGCGCTTCTGCCGCTGCCTTCTACGGGACAGCCGTTAACGTTTGCTGCTTCCAACTAATGTCTAACGACAGGACATTGCTTTCCGAACGGCTTTCTTGCATAGTGACTGTCGCTGGGGCGTAATGTTTTCCCTTTGTTTACACTATTCTAAAAACAATGGCGCTCATACACCTGAAGAAAAAGATAAGTATGATACTTTGAACCCTCTGTTGCGATGCATGAGAAGAACATAATATCAATCCTGTTTCACGACAGTTAAACAATAAAATAAAACATCACAAATAAGTGACACCACACAATGAAGAGTTAAATGTCATAGCAAATATCACAAGGTTAACGTATACCCCTACATGACCTTGTGACGTACTGGTGCGACATTTGCTGGATAACAAAGTGGAAGAAAACATCTTTAGCACAAGTAATATCTTAGTTCCGCTTGAATGACGATTCGAAAGCAATGCATTAAACAACCATACGAAGTGAGGTTAAAACATTTATCTGTCCTCTATATTACAGCAAACATTCGTTTACTATTAAAATAAGGGGCAGGGTGTCGCTGGCGCAAGGAGCAGCGCAAACACATGTCAGATATCACAACGGGTTGCCCCTCACTTCTTTGAGATAGCGCGACCTCCAACATTTCGTTCGCACAGAGACAGTGCGAAAATATCTATACGAAAATGGCAGTGTACATTTAGGTAACCAAGCTCGATCGGTGAGCCTTAGGTGCTTTAAGGCTTCTTTTCAATACCTGCAGCATAGTGCTCAGTCACACTGCATCCGATTGTTTTACATTTGTAGGCAATAATGATCTCTAAGCAGTTGGGGGATGGTTGGATGCGACCACCGACGCGATGACAGCTTCCAGTCCTCTCCGAACAACTGTAGTAGCTAGGGCATCGCCTGCGCTGCTGGCGTCCATTGTTGAAACATTGTGGCACTGTACTCATCAACGCATTCGCGCTTCAATCGCAGCTGGAAACAGCCTCTCGTTCGTGTCTGCGGCATGTGCTCGCCCGAAAAGCTTGATCATTTTCTCCTTGTACTAGTTGTCGTGAGCTTTAGTGGCTTCGCTTGACTGTTACTAACACGCCAATTTCTCCCCTGAAACTTTGAATATACGAAGGGGATTGTGAAAAGGTCGTAGGGATAAGAGCGATTTATCATGTGATTTAGGCAGAAATAAGCGAATTCGGCACATATTATGTGATTGCAGTTGATGGGCGTTGAGACATGATTGCGTTGCGCACTGACCGCGTTACAATCGTGTGACCTAAATAAGTTTTATCTTCTTGCCAAAGGTTTGTTGCTGCAATTTAAATATGTTTTGAATGTTCATGCAGTGTCTCGGTATCTACTGACTTAACAAATGCTCAAATACTTCATGACTGCTTTCATTCAATTTCAATTAGGCGTCAGCGTTCAAAAGGCAGTCGGATTGTATGCAACCATTTTCAATGGCAGCACTCATCACTAAAGGAGGTCGCGCAGTATCTGACGGTGACGTACTTTTATTTTTACGCTGTTTCCACTTCAATTCCCCAAAATTTGGTCAATGTTGTTCTAAAACATCGCACAAAAAATCGCCGAGACGGTGATAATGCAGTACACAAGGGAACGGCCAAACACGTCCACAAGAGAAAATCCAAACGATATCATCACAATGTTGTGCAGCAGAAGCAGATGCAAGAAGTCTAGGCGATCATATCCCAAAATTTGAGCATATCAAAGCAAATTTACGAAAACGCAGGTTGCGACCTTGTCTTTTTTTTTCTTTTTAGTGTCTCGATGGCCGTAACATTTTTAAAGAATGTTAGCCCCGAATGCATACGCACTCACGAAAGCCGCGCGGCAGGTAGTAGAAAAGTTCGTTATGTCAGAATCTGGAGCAGGATTGTTTAAAATGCACCTCGAGCCCATTCATTACGTCCACTGTTCCCGTTTTACCAAACGAACATGCAGCTTTCGGACAGCCTCAATGACTTAAAGGAGTTAACATTCCTTTAACTTTTTTTCCTTTGTTTTTAAAGATTGGTGTTCCTAAAGAAGACGTAATTTGAGAATATTGGAAGACGCCAAACGATTTCGTCGAGTGGTTTTACTGAGTGTACTTTTTATGGCGCTAGCTTCTAGCGACATTATGTCCTTTGCTCTGCGACTTCCGGTCCGTTCTTGTCAACGGGAGTTTGAGATATCGGGCTGTGTCCAAAAACCCTCAAGCTTATATAAAAAGGAGGTAACGGTTAAACTTAAAAGTTACATTGGAGGCATATGATTTTGAAGCATACGTTTACTTAACATAATGGCACTTAACTGTGGGATTAAATAATGAAAATTAATTGAATGAATTGATTCAAACAGAAGACGGTTTTCTTGTGAGCACCTGGGATTGTTGCGCCACGTGGTGGAGCAAGTAACAACCACGCGCTTCCTTCTACGTAGTTTCAGCAATAAAACCTGGTAGTGTGCCGTCGTGCTTCTGCAGTAGATTGCTGAGGCCACGCAGAGGGAAGCGCAGCTGTAAATACGCAATAAACGCTCAGGAGTACACTAAACTATAGAAGTAGACGACAAAAAAGTGGACGTGAAGTTCACCCTCGTAAACTAAAAATTTCACCAAAAGCTATGGGCTACCGCCATTAAAAACCCTTTCGAAAGTTCTTTTTGGTCATTGATATGAAAACTAATGTAGTTACGTTTTGTCATTACTGTGTACAGAGGGTGCAATGTACACTGAGGAGAAGAAGACAGCTCAGTAGAGGCTAAGCGATGTAAAGGGAACAGAAACTTACACGGCCCTAGAGGCTTCTTTCTCTCCTTTAGATTTAGAGTGCGGCTAGTACTAGTATATTATACGGTTCACGGAACGATGTGCTGACAAATGCCAGCTGACAAAGCTATCTTTGATTACAGGAACTGAATATAGCAAGCCACTATCAGTGCAATAGCGTGACAAAAAAAGAGCTCATTGAATTCGGCGATGTCGTTTGGTAGGAAGCATACTATTTAATCATTTTCAAACTGGGAAACAGCAAAATAGTAACCAGAGAAGAGCCAAAGAAGCATAACTTGCTTGTTGCAGATTTATCATTATTGTTGTTTCGGGTTAATTTTGTCAGAATCCAATATTGTACAAGTTTGCTGTGAAACTGATTTTTTTTTTATTGGCGGAAGAAGCGGCGATCGCCCTCGCCACTACGACATGCACGGACGCGCTCGTAGTCTTCACAGACTCCCAATCTGCTGTCCGCAATTACACGCGAGGCCGAATCTCAATTGGGGAACTCAAAATTCTGAGTAAGATCAGCCCTCCACTTCCTTACACCTGCGTAGTGTGGGTGCCGGGGCACGAGGGGCTCGAGGGAAACGAAGCGGCTCACACCGCGGCCCGCGGTCACATCAACCGGGCCTCCCTCACCGCCTCGCTCGAACCGCGGTTAGCCACCGCTGCAGCAGAAGTTGAGACTTTACTCCCGACGTATAACGCCATACTGCAACACCATCGCCTAGCTCGCAGGGTGTACCCGCCATCTCACCCCAAGCTGACTATAAGGAAGAAACAACAGCAATCCGAAGACTGCAAAGCAACACGTACACGCACGGTATCCTGCAACATCGCATCTACCTGACGCTTCATGCATACCACTGCCCGATATGCGACGTTCCCGACACACTGGCACACCTCATACTCGAGTGCCCGTGGCGCCACCAAGATGCCGATAACAAGCCCGCAACGACCGCACGCAACAACCTCCTCGCCGAGACGTGGGAGGCCAAGATCTCCGCACGGGACCTAGACGACCAACGAGGACTCGTCGCCAGGGCCCGGGAGGCGATCGCGGCCAGAGGATTCCTGGACTAAGGGACCCTCCCACCTAGGGTGACCCCAAGCTTACGAGCTCAGGAACACTGTTTCAACAAATAAAAGTTTATTTCATCATCATCCGCTTATGGCGAACCATCAGGTTTCTTTGAACTAGTTAGGTTTCATGCGGTGTGAAATAATTATTGTATGTAATACTGCCTATTCAAGCATCGCAATCATCCAGAGACCTCTTGCTTTATTTTGTACGAAGAGAAATATCTGTTCAACTAGTTAAGCTCTATAATATTGCAAGTTTGTGTGCGCCAAAAAAGAAACGCTGAAGAAACGCTGGCAGAAAGCTTGGTGCATATGTTAGCTCTACTTGATTAAAACTTACGTTCAGATCGCCAAGCAAGACATTAGCCTCTCAAAGAGCCGCTATAATGAAGTGTCTTTAGAACCTGAAAAAGATAAGATAATGTAAAATAATTTATGACAGCTAGAATTGAAGACAAGAAATCTGTGTTCATGTTTTATCAAAAACAGTAGCGCGTTCAATCAGTCTTGAAGCGATAAAACAACTCTGATTTGAAGACCTCACGACGAGAACGTCAATTTTAGTTATTTATTTTCTCGCTTTACTTCGTCATAACTTCGGGTAGTCGTCGTGAGGCTCGTTCGGCATGCCCTGTGCGAAAATAAACGTGGAAGTTGATACTCAGCACGCCTTTTCTAATATTTCTTTTGTTTTACGTATACTGCAGCACAGCCAGCGGACGTACCAAGCGATGAAGCAAGGTAAACATTGCGCTTCGCCGCTGTGTACATCTGCTCGAAAGATCTGATGAATATGTTTTTCACAGACAGCCACAGTCACGGAGGGAAATTCAACTTCTAGGAACTCAAGGGTGGGTGTCACAGAAAAAAAAGGCAGTTGCAAACCGCGTGTGTTAGGAAATTAGAAAAATTAGCATGCATAATAGATGATGATACGCTTCAAAACAAAGGTAAGCTGCGAGAAGCGTTGGTCCTGCGATGATAGTAAATCAGACTGATAAGGAAAATTATTATGGCATAGCAAACCGGTGGCATCGATACTGCGGCATTCTAGGAAGGAGGAGACAGCTCAGTAGAGGCTAAGCGAGAACAGAAACTTCCACTGCCGTAAACGCATGTGTCAAACACGAAGTCAAATTTAGCATATGCGCCTTCGTCGCACTCGCATCACGCCATATTTCGACTGCACCCTGTGTACACAGCAATGGCAAAAAGTAACTACATTAGTTATGATATCAATGACCAAAAAGGACTTTCGTCACAGTATCAACACCGCGGAGATTCCGACAAATGATCATAAACAAACACTGCTGTTATATCTTCCACAGAAAACACATGCAAATAGCATAACGTTTTGTAGTGTGGTGTTCTATTTTCAAACCTCCCACATGTCAGAACACTTTGTTTTAAGGGAAGCTGAAGCACTTTAAAAAAGATGTGATCCCTCTGTCATAAGAATCGGTATAACACGAAAGTGAAAAGTGCCGTCACAGAAATAGTTGACTGTGTATAATGCAATGGTATATGAGAGCTTGTACAATGTCTAATGTTCTTTGGCATATATAGCACCGCTTGATGTGGACGCACTCTCATTGCCGCCTAGTGGCACATCTCCGTATCGAAAAATATCGCCAATGATCATGATTTAATCCTTGCGGTAGCTGAGGTTCTTAACATATACGTGGACACCCATATGGTGAATTCCGCGCAAATACGGCATCAACAAGCACATGATCACTGATACGCGATACGCACTCCTTGAAAGCGTTGTAAAGCGCGAAGAGAAACGCTACGCGCGCCGTGCCTTCCCTCCAGCCTGGCAAGTTAATTTTCACAGGGCGAGCGAGAAACGTGGTGCGATAGCCAGGACAGCCTCGGAGAGCTATTTTCCGGTATAGATGGATGCTATGAGCGATGCTTGGGCTAAAGCCACCACCTCGCGTTGTGTGAAAGCGCTGACAAAATTACACTTTTATTGGAAATGCGTTGAATCGGATGGTCGTAGCAACAGCGCCTTTTGTTTTTTTTTTTTCCGAGCCTGGTGGCACACATGGCACCACCCCGTGATACTGGGACGCTCATCCGTCCATCCATCGATACATCCATCCAAGAGCACTGTGAGAGGAAAGTGTGAAGGAGAAAAGGCGCGTTCATGCAGTCTCCGTTATGCGTTTGGGCTAATCGCCCGCCACCCATCGGCGCGGACGAGAGGTCATGGGTTCGACTCATGTCTATGAAAAATTTTCTTATAGTTTTAAATTCATTGCCAGTTGATGGCAAAGAAAACGCAATTCCGACGTACTGCATGACGTATTTCCGTGACGGAAATACGTCATGAAAGTGTTAGTGGACCCCGGCATAAAACGCTTTCAAGTTAAAAAAATGACTTTGGAGCGTGTAAGGATAGTTTGATCCCTGTTGAATTCGAAACGTGCCGCGAGAGTTCTCAAAAGTGAACGAAAATAGCACTTTTTGGCAAAAAAACAGAGGCTGTGGCCGCGGGGCTTCTTGATATGCTGAGCGAACGCGGTGACTGTATCCTCTGTATGCAACAGCAGCACTGCTGAAGCGTGGCCACCTCGATTAGCTCCGGCAACGGCACGTCACGAGTTAGTCACGGAGACCATGGTTGAAGATATGAGAGAGACGCTTCTCCGCGTAGCGCTCGCCTCTTTGTCGTTATTCCAGATATCGTAATCCAGCTGCAGAACTTTCTGCTTCGCTATGCTCACGTGAGCCTTCGCCACATAAAGAGCACTCCAGCAGTTCGGATCATTGAGCCGCGGGAACCTGACGTGGGAGCCAGCGCGTCTCCGCCAAAGGAACCGAAGACGACATAGGTTTCCGCGCCCACTCTTTGGGTGCCCTCGCGTGGGCGGAGCAAGACAAATTTTTCTTTCCCGTATTCTAAAGCTAGTACTGCAAAAACCGCGGAAAAAATTACGACATCATCGAATATAATGAGGATTCTTACTAACCACGAAGTTTTACCGAATTCTTAGACCTCTTCAGTTTCCTTTTAAACTGTGAGGCTCGCAATTGTGACACTAAATGTTGAGAAAAATGCATCTACTTTTTCAATAGTCAGTACTCTGCCATTGTTGATATCACAAAATAATAATAAACTTGTAGCAGTATCTTATACACGACTACGTTATCGATATTGTCTTATACTATTAGTTTTATCAGAAGGCGTAAGTTGAACACTGCTTTTTTTTTACAATTTCCGTAAGATTCTTCCAAATGCCACTGTTGGTGGATGCATTGTCTAAACTTGTCTATTTTTTTCTCGTCCTTTTTTTTTCCTCCGAGTGGTTCAATATATTGGCTTTGTATGGGAGGAGCATTTTTTTATTCGGCATTGATCGGGTGGACTGGCCTTGAGCACGCTGTACTCCGTGGCCAGGATCAAGACAAAGAAGGCTCATCGGATTTGGTTCTTGAGCTGCGGCCATAACGGGCTTGGTTCCCGCTTCTATCGCCGTAGCGCTGAATCAATAGAAACCGCCTCTTCTGGGCCTTGGCGGGGCTCTTGGCCGCATTCTTATAAACCATATCTGTGCGATCGAAATAATCGATCAACAGAAAAAGAAATGGTTCCTGCCGAAAAGGAGATTGAAGCAAGAAAAAAGGACTAATGAGGAGAAGACATGTTGAAAGACAGTTATATGCAATGGTGTGATCTGAAAATACTTCGTGTTTAGTTAGAATTCCTAATAATAATAATAATAATAATAATAATAATAATAATAATAATAATAATAATAATAATAATAATAATAATAATAATAATAATAAGAGTGGTGGTGGTGACGATGATGATGGTGATCGGATTTTCTTGGCACAGTGGACACTGTTGACAAAAGAGCGATATTTAACTCGAGAAAGTGTTCGAAGTGCCTGAGTAAGTGACGATAGAGAAGACTGTAATCTCACGCTGTGGAAACCACGCACGAAGAAGTAGCACTCGCTATAGTGTTGTGCAGACGTTCTCTTATTTCCCTCGAAAAAGAAAGAAAGAAAGAAAGAAAGAAAGAAAGAAAGAAAGAAAGAAAGAAAGAAAGAAAGAAAGAAAGAAAGAAAGAAAGAAAGAAAGAAAGAAAGAAAGAAAGAAAGAAAGAAAGAAAGAAAGAAAGAAAGAAAGAAAGAAAGTGAGGTGAAGTGTCACGTCTGAGAATGTGGGCGGTTTTTTTCTGCCAGTGCTGTGACACTGGTGGACGTTTTCCTGCTGACTTCAAAGATGGCATAAACCACAAGCCAAAACTGACAGCTCCCGACAGCGGACATGGTCGTCATTGCTCGTTTATTCTCTTTTATTTACGACTGTCAGATAGGAATCACATTGAGGTGATGCAGGCAGCTGCATATATATGTTTGCAAAAAAAGCGAACACCATATTCGAATAAAAAGCACCAGCGACAATGAAGAGTAAGAAATACAAAAAAGAATGTCTTCTCTGCGGTGTGGGAAACGAGTGCTAAGGAAGATTGACACATGGGGATACTGATCCCGTTTTTGATGCTAGCTCTCCGTGGACAAAGACTTACCGAGTCCCAGTCTCTGAGAGACAGGGTAGATGCTCTTACAGTTGTGAACGGTCCTGATACTAACTTTTGCTCGAATCAAGATGAAACCATTTCTCTTTTACAAAGCAGCAAATGACTTTTGCGCTTTACCTTATGACCTTGTTTTAACGAATGTAAATGCCAAGACAAATTACTGGTTTATACTTTAGAAGGAACACCCCGTGTACATAGAGTGAGACCACAGATGTTTTTATATTGTTTCACTAGTCAGGAAACGTAACTAGGACTCTGTATAAGTTAATATAGAGGGACTACATGACTCGACATGTTTGTGTCCTTGTTCGTTCTTGGTTTTCATTCACTATTTCCCTGAATCAACTTTTGTTTTTCCATTTTGTAATGGCACGCCTACAGTGTACTCCGATCTCTGCAGGTAATATTGGGCTTTTGAATGTCAGCCCTTACTCCCCCACTTTCTTTGCCTGAAATACCCTGCCCGCCGCCGGTGTCGCTGACGACAGGAAACCTGATGGCATTGTGGGCATCCTGATGTCACCACCCACAAATAGGGAGGCCGGCTGGTGACGCCAAGCCTAACCACTTGGATGGGCAGAACAGTGCGTACAAAGCTGCAAAAGCATTGTCGCGCAGCTCAGTTCCAGGGGTCCTTTCGCTGAACACCAATTTTGGGACTGTGTTCCCACGCCTTGGCGGCTAGGCACCGGCACTGCTGTTTTTGTCTATAAGGTGAAGCACCTTAAATTCTCAGCTTGTCGGCGTGTCATGTCATCGTCACGGCAACTTAAGTTGTCAAACTTTGGTCAAAAACAATTGTATAATTCGTCAAAACCGGCTCAGGACAAGGTAATATGAATTCAACTATTTAAAGTAAAGGAATAATAAGGATTTATTTGCTATAATTAACAGAAATTTCCTCAATTCTGTCTCAAATTTGGTTTCAAATGCCAAGTTCTCTTCTGTAAAGCATGCTTCATAGCATGTTACGGCGGGTAACACGAAGACAACTTACGTTAACTCTACCTCTCATTTAAATGATTAAAACCGGTTCAACGGAAGAGAAAGGGCGCCACCGCCTCAGCAAGGCGCGCAATTGCTCCTTCCACCGGCGCTTCTTCGGCGGCCATTCATCGCGCACCGTGTGGCGAGAGAGAGCGAACGGCGTGCGTTGGCTCCGGAAATGCTCTTTCTGCGATGGGCACGGTACTGTAAGCTCGCAATCAGCGAGAACGCGCGATCGCCCGTGAAAGACGACGCCGTCGCAGGGCGGAAGAAGCCGAAACACCGGCGCACAATCCATGTGTGTGTAGCTAGTCATACCGGCTGAGTGCAGAAGGCTTGCAATGCTTCCCATCCTAAAGGCAATGCAAAACCACGTCAGGTGCAGAACGCTTTGGAATGACGGAGGATGAAGTGGGGGGGGGGGGGAGTAAAGGACAAAGATCAATAAGTTGACTGAAAAGAAAAAATTCGGCAAATCCCACGCGTTGTGGGAATCGGTTTCATGCGAAGCAGTCAGCCAGTACTTCTATGCTGTACCTTGTGGCTCTGAGTCAAGCGTTACGAGGTGGATCGACGTGTTTGTGTAAGTGTAGTAGCTAGTCGTGCAACGTAACGTCGGCCCTCACGTTCGAGTACATGCGTCAGTATTATCGAAACTAGGTGCACCTTATGGTGCAATCATCTGAATATCACATGTAACTTTTTTTAATGTATTCCACTGGGTTCGAGCAATGACTCAATATAGCTTGCTTAATCACAGGAATACAAATGTTATGTTTATTAGACTGCTATAAAAGCGGAGCCAACACTGGGACCACATTCGTTAATTTGATATGACGACTGTATCGAAGGAGTACATATGTAGTGTTTATGGCCTAGTAAAATTAGATAGCCAGCACCACAAACGCAGTTGACGTTGCACCAACATTACGCCTGCATAGTCTGTTTTTCCAAACCAGTTTATGAACCTGGCGTGGCCCTGTGGTAGAACACCTGACTGCCACGCAGAATGCTTGCGTTCGATTCCTGCTGGGATCCTAATTCTTATTCTTTCCATTCGTCGGGTCAAACCTGCCGATGTCGGTTTTAGGGGCGAAGCTCCTTAAGGCGGCACCCGTTCGTCCCTCGTAGTCATCGTAGTAGTCCGTAACAAGTCTTACGCTTTGACCTCCAAGGTGGTGCCGGTGGGAGATTTCTCCTGTGCGTTGTTGAACAATAAAAAATTCGCAGCGTGCGCGTTAACTAAAAGCCGAATTCTTCTGTCTCTCATTCCCCATTAGCAGCCATTGGCATGTTCCAGTAGGAAACGTTAGTAGAAGTAGAAGTGTAAGTGTTAGCTAAAAGCCGACTTCTTCTGTCTCTCATTCCCATTAGCAGCCATTGTTTACCTCCAAGGTAGTGCCTGGTGAGATTTCTCCTGTGCGTGATTAAACAATAAAAATTTTGTTCAAAACGCCGTTGATTGATGAAATAAACCAACGAAAGACGCCAGATGTTTTGTAAAAGCAGAACGAAAGAACGCCAGATGTTTTTCTTAAAGTGTAGTAGTAGTAGTTGTATGTAGCCACCTCTCCCGATCGTCAACGGGCGAGGTGGACCGGCAACGGCGCGAGGACCCTGCCGTACGAGAGTTAAATCACACTAAAAGACATACTTTGCGGGCGATACACTCTAGTGAGCTTTCAACTTTCCGTCTTAATGTACATGATAAAGAAATTATTTCTACGAAAAACGCAAGGCACACCTTGAGCAATATATTTGGTTTTGGGACGCTAAATGGAACCATGAGGCGATGCGAAGCCGGAGCACTTGCACGATCGCGTTCCGTTGGCTTTCGTTGGGCATGCTACCGACCTCGCGTCGTGGAACGCGCGTCCTGTCTTCCCTCTAGCCTTGCCTTTAATTCGCACAGGGCGAGCGGGGAATGCGGTCGCTCTTGGCGCTCTTTCGCTCGGGAGCGGACTTCTTCCTTGCATTTCACCGATCACAAGTGATAATGAAGGGACCACGTAAACCAACAGTACAATAAAAGTTTGATGTTTAATATATACACGATGTTTCACACTCTTTATATTATGTACTGGGCGCATTTCACGGAAGAGTTTCACGGTTTACAGATGATTCCCTCCGTAGCTTCGCCCCACTCATCATCATTCACCCCGTGGATATGCTGTGATTTTTTTTTCTTAACGCTCTCTCATTTAAATTACCGATGTCTGTTCTAGCCGTTCCTGGGTAGATATAAACTGTCTTTCACCTGTCGCGCATACCAGTACACTGTGGCCCGTGGAAAACGCTTATTTGCCACGCGTGTCTGGAGGAAAGGGTTTGAGGACGTCGGTGACAAGATTTTCACTTTATTCGTGTTATGACCCGACAGTCATATCCGTCAAATGCTCTTACCCTCCCATGCCAATTTTGGTCTACACAAAGTTAAGGAGGCGATCATGAGAGCACCCAGACGTAGGCAGCTAGATAGATACGTAGATAGAAACGCTGAAAGTGCCAAAGGTTCGCTAAGAAATGCTTCGCATTTAAAAGAATACAGCACACAGTTAAACCCAAGTGTCTACCAAGACAGTCAGTGCGAGTGCCTCTCTCAGACCCCTCAGTCTTGCATACGGTCGCTTTACTTTTAAATGCGAATGCATTTCTTAGTCGAGCTATGTCAGGCGCCGTGCGGCGTCCGCGATCTTTCCGCTCCCGCCCCCCTCTCCCATAGCAACAGCTGCGAGCGCGCGCGCTCCTCCTCGCCCCTAGCAACCGGAGCAGGTGGTGCGGCGGATCAGCGGAGAGTGAGTGGAGAGGAGGTGCGCGCTCGGGCGCGTGAGGGCGCTCGCATCGCGGGAGCTCGGCGGAGCTCCCGCGTGTGTGGGAGAGTGTGCGCGAGGGCAGGCGCGTGCTTCGGCGCTTCTCCTCTCGGCGGGCGCCCCACTCTCCCGTGCGCTCGCTCGCAAGCATATATAAATGGAGCGGAGCGCGCGCTCTACTCTCTCTCGACCCGTTCGCCGGCTTTCGCTCCGTACGAGGACATGTACATGCTCGCCTACACCGGAGGCGGAGTCTTTGTGGTGACCGTGTACCTCGCGCCCAACCTCGCCCGAGACGCCGTTGCCGCGCAACTCGATGCGGCCATGGAAAGTGTCTGTGCGCGCTCCAAAAGCTCTGACCCCGTTGTCTTGGTTGGTGACTTGAACGTTGACGTGCGAAAGACGAGTGGACAGTGGCTTGTTGAATACATGCGCACCAAGCACTCTATGCAGTGTGCCTCTACCGCATCCGAACTCTGCCCCACAACCATTCACGGTACTTGCATTGATCTAGTCTTTACACGAAACTGTGACGCCCGCATGCTTCTCAAAGACCCTCTGACCGTCCACTTTACCGAACACAAAGCAGTGATCGTGGCCGTCAAGTGCAACGATAACACAAAGTGGTGTTAAATAAATTGTAGCGAAGCGTTCGTAGTCCGTAATGGATGGATGCTATGAGCGTCCCCTTTATAACGGGGCGGTGACATGTCTGCCACCATGCTCGAAGAAAAAAGAAAAACTTCCTTGTTTCATGCTGACCTAATACCTTGTCAACATTGATTAAATCTATCCTATTATTCCAAAAAAATTTATAAATTCACGGTCTATCTCTCTGCCTCTTAAGGCAGAATGACCTTATTCCCCCCCCCCATTATTTATTTTTGTACTTTATCTCTACTCTTCTGCCACCAATACTCTAACCGTCTCTTACTTATTTCTATCGCGGACGTGTTCAGCTTTCCATTGTTGTCCCTAAAACCCAAGGCTTCCTGTAGACTCGTGCCCACAGGTATACCTGGGTGAATATAGCCACATTCAATCAGTACATGTTCCATCGTTTCCTTAGTTCCCCCGCAGCATGTACAGTGTTCGTCTTCGTTACTGAATCTCGCTTTATAACTTCGCGTTCTAAGGCAGCCCGACCTTGCTTCAAACAGTAAAGCGCTTCCCCTTGAATTATCATAAAACCTTTCCCTCCTTATTTCGTTTTTTCCCTTTCGGTAGTTACTCAGAGCCGGCTTCTTTTCCATCGCTGTCATCCAATAAGTCCTCTCCGCCTCCCTGACCTTCCGCTTAATGCTCTCTGTTGCCATATCGCCCGCACTGCTAGCCGTATATTTACTGGTGAGCCTCCTAGTTCTCTTTCTCCACTGCGTGTCAACGCTTTTTCTATACAAATACCTGAAAACCTTCTCTGCCCATCTACTCTTCTTCATTTTCCTCAGCCTCTCTTCGAATCTCATTTTGCTCTGAGCTTCCCTCACTTCAAAGCCTGTCCATCCCATATCACCCTTTACAGCCTCAATTGTCGTCTTCCCGTGAGCGCCCAACGCGAGGCGGCCCACCGTCCTTTGATTTACATCCAATCCTGATTGTACCTCTGACTTCATGCAAACCACTGAGTTCCCAAATGTAAGCCCCGGGACCATCACACCTTTCCACAGCCCTCGAAGCACCTCGTACCTATTGTATCCCCATAAAGCTCTGTGCTTCATAATTGCAGCATTCCTCTTTCCCTTTGCTACCGCTCCTTTCTCTTGTACCTCCATATATCTATCCCCCTCATTTACCCATACTCCGAGGTACTTGTACTCGCTTACCCTCGGTATTTTTTGGCCCTGTATGAAGACCGCATGGTCTTCGTGATCATTGAATACCATCAATCCACATTTTGTTGCACTAAATCCTAGTCCTAGAGCCTCACATTCCCTTCCGCATATATCTGCCAGTCGCTGTATATCATCTTGACTGTCCGCAAATAAGACAATATCATCAGCATAAAATAGACCTGGAAGCTTCTGCTCAACCATCGTGCCGACCTGTTTGTGTGACAAATTAAATCCAATGTTGCTACCTTCTAGCGCTTTTTCCATCCTCACCATGTACAGCATGAATAACAGCGGGGACAAAGGACATCCCTGTCTCAGCCCCTTGCTAATTTCAACGCTGTCCTTGCTACTTATTCCTTCCCATTCTATACAAACTGTATTTTCTCGGTACATTTCCCTCAAAAGCTGTATACAGTAGTCCCCTATGCCCACTTCTTTCAATATATCCCACAAAATTTCCTGCTTAACGTTGTCATACGCTCCGGTGATATCTAGATAAGCAATGTATAAGGGCCTGTTTTCTATTTTCGATATTTCTATACACTGGGTAAGAACAAACAGATTATCGTCTAACCGCCTGTCCATTCGAAATCCATTCTGAAGTTCTCCCAAAATATCATTTTGTTCTACCCACGCTTCTATTTTAAATTTTACTGCCTGCATCGCCAACCTGTATAGCACCGATGTAATGGTTAGCGGTCTATACGAGCGAATGTTATCCTTTTCTCCCCTGCCTTTATAGATTAAGTTCATTCTACTTTTTCGCCAACTGTCTGGTATTTCCCGCTCCTGTAAGCACTTTTCTACGGCTTTCAGCAGTGCTTCTTTAGTGTTATGTCCGAGTTCGTTAATGAGGCTGACGGGAACCCCATCTAAGCCCGGAGTAGTGCGCTTAGGAATTTTTCCTTCGGCCTTCTTCCAATTGAAATTCTCTAGTACTACATCTTCGTCAGTTGCACTCCTTTGCGTACTATTACCTACCGGGGGAATCCCTGGGTTACCTTTTAAACGAATCGGCTGTTATCTTTCGGATGTAACCTAGCGCTTCATGCCCTTCCAATTGATTTCCTCCTTCATCTACCAAACGTTGTTGCATTGTGACAGACTTCCTACCTAGCGCTTTTAGGTGGCTCCAAAATATCCTAGGCGCGGCCTTCTTCTTTTCGCGAATCTCTGTCATCCAGCGTTCACTTTCACCTTTAATTTTTGCCTCGACTAATTTCTGCACCATGGATTTTTGCTCTAAATATATTTCCCATATTTGGTTGACTTCGTCTTGTGGCCGCTTCTCTTTTTTTGCCTGTCTGTGCTCCCGTGATGCCTCACCTCGCTTCTCGATCGCCTCCCGGATTTCTTTGTTCCACCAACTTTTTGGCTTTCTCTTTCCTTTCCAACAAATAGTTTTCTTCTCTTTTTCCATTTCGTTTGTGATTATATGTAGCAGCTCACTATACTTCCAGTCTTTGCCTAGCAGTTCGTCTACTTTTTCTTCGACTCTTGCGGTACATTCGTTATTTGTTTGTCATTTAGATACAAGCTGCCAAATTTTGATTCTATGTTCTTATTTTCAGTTTTATATCCCATTTGTAATATTATGCGTTTATGATCACTACCCAAGCTGTTAATGCCTTCCTCGTCTATTCTCATCTCTCTAAGTTTGTCATGTATTCCTTCTGTCATGAGACAATAATCAATGCTCGATTGCCTGTTTCCGACTTCCCACGTGGTCTGCCCCTCACACTTCGGCCCCACGTTAACTATCTCAAGACTATGTTGCTCGCAGAGATCTACCAATAACTTGCCATTGGTGTCTGAATATCCGTCAATGTCACGAATGTGAGCGTTCATGTCCCCTAGAAGGATTATTTCGGCATCATGACCAAATTCTTTAATATCGGTGCTTATGCATTTCACTATCTCCAGATTCTTTTCTCTGCAGTTATTCCCCGTCCACAAGTATGCTACACCTAGCCACGTTTTCTTTCCACCTACTGTGCCCGAAACCCAAAGGTGCTCTGAACACGTCTGCGTCACTCTATCCCATTTTGTTCTGCTATGAATTAGCATTCCAACACCCCCACCTCTCCTTTCTGATGTGATCCTGTTACATCCTTCCCAAATATAATTGTCAATATGTGGTGGCTCTTCCAAGTCTCTAAGGTGTGTTTCTGTAACCGCATAAACACCTATCTGTTCCTTGTTTAACTGTCCCTCAATCTCTAACCATTTTTCCTTTTTTCTGCCACCCTGCATGTTAATGTAACTAATTGCAACACGCGCCTTCTCCCTTCTTTTACCTTTTCTCTGGTTTTTCGTTATACTGCCTGTCAAAGAGTCCCCCTGGTTGTTTTCCTCATTACAAGGGGAAATGGCGCGCATGTCATCTACCCCTTTCGCTAATGTGGTCGCTAGTTCGGCGGATGGGTCGTCCTCTCGAGCGCCTTCTAGTGGGTCGCCTCTTCTCTGAGAGCACGTTCCTCGTGCAGAGAGTCGGCCCCGCTTTTGACTGTCGCCGTCGCCGAGTGCCCGCTAATAAACGTCTTGACAATTTGGTGGAGGTGCTCCCGCTGCTGGGAGGCAGCGGCTGATGACGCGTCGACCTCCATCACGCGACGCCGATCTCGCTGGCTTGTCGGCCACGTCGGACCACTCCGTCTTACTCGCCGAGATCAAGTCATTCGTGCGCGAGGAAATTGCCCGCCAGTTTTCTCTACTGGCCTTCGCTAACCCGCAGCATGCTGAGCAGCCGTCGACCACACTGCTGCCTCCCCTACGCCGGGCAATCGAGCAGGAAATCGCGGAGGTCATGCCGGAATACCACTAGCCCCCTCCAGCGCCTGCGCCTCTCAGTTACGCGCAAGTTGTAGCCAGGCCGCCCCCAGCGCTCCCTGTGGTGCCCCCGCTAACTTACGCCGGAGCCGTCGCCAGGCCTCAGGCCTTCGAAGCGACTGTGCCGGCTGCGTACGCCGACGTCATTCATACGCCTCGACTGCAGACCACCATGCAGTCGTATCAGCCGCCGCCCCGTCCCTCGCGTCGTGCGACATGGATGGGACCTAGCTCGGCAAGCCGATGGCGCACTGCCGACAACCGCCCCATCTGCTTTGCCTGCGGTTGGGCCGGTCACGTCGCCCGTTATTGCAACCGCGTGCAGCCGCCTCGAGTCGGATCAATCGTCACCAACCAGTCCAGGCGCCCGTATTACGACCCGCCGCCGCCTATGTCGCCGACGTCACGCCCAGCTTCATCTACCCGCCGTTCACCGTCCCCACGACGCCGATCACTGTCGCCGATGCGGCCTCGTCCGGTCGCACGAGAACAGGAAAACTAGTCGTCGCAGTCCAAGAGGCAAGGGCTGCGACGCTATCGAACTGCCAAAGCCCTCAGCAAAGCCCATCAAACGTAGTAGATGTGTTTGTAGATGGTGTGCGCACATCGGCCCTTGTAGACACTGGAGCTGCTGTATCCGTTATGGACGCTAAATTTAGCCGACTACTACGAAAAGTGACGACGCCACTTTCCGGGCTCTCCCTCCGTACAGCCAGCGCCAAAGTATTCACCCGACAGCGGTGTGCACCGCCCGTGTCATGATTCAGGACGCTCTGTACGCCGTCGAATTCATCATAATTTGTTCATGCTCCCACGACGTCATCCTGGGAATGGGATTTTCTCGCACGTCACGACGCCGTAATTCGGTGCGCACCAGCCGAAATAGGGCTCTCACCATTCCCAGATTTGACGCCGGCGGACAGTCTACCGGCTGCGACCAAGGTACTCGTCAAAGACGACACCACACTTCCTGCAAACTCGTCAACGGCTGTATCAGTCTATTGCACCGGTCTCGCTGATACCGTTGCACTCCTTTCTCCATCTGACCGCGTTTTCAACAGGAAAGGCTTGCTGGTGCCATTTGCGACCGTGCAAGTCACTCAGGGCGAGACCGATATTTTTGTTACGAACCCATCCCCGTACATTGTTACATTGGTGCGAGGGGAATGTCTCGGCAGAGCGGAAGCCCTCGAAGACGCACAAGTAATGGACGCACCGGGTGACACGCACTGCGCCAGCTCCCGTTCGCTCAGTGCTGTTTCCACATCTGATTCGTCACCCGCTGATGTGTTTGGTTCCTCGATTGCTGACAACCTTACATCGGTCGAGCGTTCCCAGCTTCTATGCCTGTTGGAAGAATTTCGTTCTTCGTTCGATGTCGCGCAAACTTCTCTCGGCCACACGTCTGCTGTCACGCATCACATCGACACTGGCACCCAACCACCACTGCGGCAACGTCCATATCGCGTATCGCCAGCAGAGCGTCGTGTAATTAACGAGCAAGTCGAAGACATGCTTCGCCGCGATGTTATTCGACCCTCAAACAGCCCGTGGGCGTCTCCTGTCGTTCTCGTTGCGAAGAAGGACGGCTCTGTGCGGTTCTGTGTGGACTACCGACGACTCAATAAGATTACCCGTAAGGACGTTTATCCCCTACCTCGAATAGACGACGCCATTGACAGCCTGCAAGGAGCAGAATTTTTTTCATCGCTCGATTTGCGCTCAGGGTACTGGCAAGTCCTCATGGCTGATGACGCTCGACCGAAGACAGCGTTGTCACACCCGACGGCTTGTACGAGTTTAACGTCATGCCGTTTGGGCTGTGCAATGCGCCCGCGACCTTTGAGCGCATGATGGATACCGTTCTGCGCAACTTCAAATGGCACACGTGCCTGTGCTACCTCGACGACGTCGTCGTTTTCGCCCCGGACTTCTCCACGCATCTTCAACGCCTGCGGCATGTTTTGACGCGTTTGAGCGAGGCCGGGCTACAACTGAATCTAAAGGAGTGCCGATTCGCAGCACGGCAACTCATGATACTAGGATAGGTCGTGTCCAAGGACGGAATTCTCCCTGATCCAGCCAAGCTTCGGGCCGTGACAGAGTTCCCCCAAGCCTACGTCCGTCAAGGAACTGCGCAGTTTCGTAGGATTATGCTCCTACTTTCGGCGCTTTATCCGAAACTTCGCGACTATCATATCGCCGCTGACGAAGCTCCTTGGCAGCAACGGGCCCCTCAATTCGTGGTCGTCACAGTGCGACGACGCTTTCGCAAAGCTCCGTCGTTTGTTGACGTCTCCTCCCATACTACGCCACTACGACCCAACGGCCCCTACAGAGGTACACACGGACGCCAGCGGTGTTGGCCTCGGCGCTGTCCTTGGGTTCCCAGAATATGTCGTGGCATATGCAAGCCGTACGCTTACTAAAGCCGAGACCAACTACACCGTCACGGAGAAACAATGCCTGGCAATCATCTGGGCCCTTGCGAAGTTTCGGCCTTATTTGTATGGTCGCCCATTTGATGTTGTCACCGACCATCATGCACTGTGCTGGTTGTCGTCGTTGAAGGATCCCTCAGGCCGTCTCGCCCGTTGGGCACTTCGCCTGCAAGACTACGACATCCGCGTGCTGTACCGCAGCGGACGCCAGCATGCTGACGCCGACGCCCTGTCGCGCTCTCCCTTGCCTGACGAAAATGCCCACAGCTCAGTGTCTCACTTTGCCGTTTCTTCCATCGACATTCACACCATTGCTACCGAACAGCGCAAGGACCAATGGATTGCCTCACTGATAGACTTAGTGACTGATCCGTCGGCCACACCATCTACTCGCGCGTTGCGTCGTCAAGCCCACCATTTCGCCGTTCGCAACGACCTGCTCCGTCGACGCAATTACAACGGCGACGGCCGCCGGTGGCTACTAGTAATACCCCGCAGTCTGCGTTCTGACATATGCGAGTCGTTCCACTCTGATCCGCAGTGTGCACACTCTGGCGTAGCAAAAACCTACCACCGCATTCGCCAACGGTACTTTTGGCGAGGGATGTACCGCTACGTGCAGAAGTTCGTTCGCTCCTGCATCGACTGTCAGCGCCGCAAAACTTCAACGCACCTGTCGCCAGCAGGTCTGCACCCTCTACCTTGCCCTGACCGACCATTTGGGCGCGTTGGCATCGATCTGTATGGGCCACTTCCTCTGACATCCGCTGGTAACCGATGGGTCATCGTCGCTGTAGACCACCTCACGCGATACGCTGAAACTGCCGCCCTCCCTGCGGCTACAGCGCGCGATGTGGCCTCCTTCCTGCTCCACCGATTCATGCTGCGTCACGGTCCGCCCCAGGAGCTGCTCAGTGATCGAGGACGTGTCTTCTTATCGGAAGTCGTGGAAGCCATTCTCAAAGAGTGCAACGTTGTTCACCGCAAAACTACTGCTTACCACCCGCAGACGAATGGCCTCACCGAACGCTTTAACCGCACGCTCGGCGACATGCTCTCGATGTACGTCGCCGCCGACCACACAAATTGGGATGCCATTCTGCCCTTCTTCACGTACGCCTACAATACCGCCTCTCAGAGCACTACTGGTTTCTCGCCATTTTTCTTATTGTACGGCAGGCACCCGTCGCACACAATCGACACCATCCTTCCCTACAAGCCAGATCAATCTGAATGTGCGCCTATTTCGGACACAGCCAGGCTTGCTGAAGAATGTCGCGAGCTTGCGAAACCTTTACAACGCACGAACAAGAGCGGCGGAAGAGCATTCGCGGTGGCACCACCAGTTCTGAGTCCACGTTCCTCCCTGGAGCGCTCGTGTGGCTCTCGGTCCCGACCACTGCAACTGGCCTCTCCTCCAAACTACTGCCCAATGCGAGTCGTTCCACTCTGATCCGCAGTGTGCACACTCTGGCGTAGCAAAAACCTACCACCGCAGGTAGTTGACCGGGGATGTGCGTGGAACGCACATCCCCGGTCAACTACCTGATCGAACCAATCGAACCATCTTCGGACATGCGCCGTCGAGGGCGCGACATTGTCAACGTGGAGCGCCTGAAGCCCTACCATGACCCGCTCATAGTCACAAGCTGCTAGGTCGCCAGGCGGCTCCCTTTTCGTACCCGGGGTAATTGTAGCGAAGCGTTCGTAGTCCGTAATGGGTCGTCCTCTCGAGCGCCTTCTAGTGGGTCGCCTCTTCTCTGAGAGCACGTTCCTCGTGCAGAGAGTCGGCCCCGCTTTTGACTGTCGCCGTCGCCGAGTGCCCGCTAATAAACGTCTTGACAAAACGGTTACCCTACAAATCACCGTCTCGACATTCATTATATAATTTCTTCGCCGCACACTCGCGCCCAAAGAAATGCATTCGCATTTCCTCACGATTCCCTTCGGGGAGGTGGTGTGAATTTTTCAGTTGAAAGCTTGTTGTGAGTCAGATTTCGGTAGCGGCGGTGGAGGTGTTGTACACGAAAAAAAAAATGCCGGCGCCGGCTAGTGTACGGAAAAGTGTTCCATTTAGGTGCGCCACTGTTATGCGTATTTTTATTTGCTGTTTTCCAATAATTGACGCTCTCTCTCCATCGTGGGCTTGTCAGCGATCAGTGGTGTCCGATATGGCGATCTCATCTTTTATCGGGGTCACTTTTCATTTAATGAATGAAACAACTTTATTGCGAGATCCGGCTAGTTGCTGGTCCGGATGGAGGACGGAAGATCTTGTCTCCCACTAGCCTCCCTGGGCTGCTGGATAGCCCAGGTTTGGTCCTATAGATCGGAGCTGCGTTGTCACATTTTATTCTTTCCCAGATAGGAGCTCATGTGTGTTGTTGCTTGTAGGAACTGAAGTGTCACGCTGCTAAGCACGTGCATGAAGGTCCAACTGGTGGTATGGAGGAAGGAATAAGGTAGGAGGGAGCATTGGCTAATGAGAAAGAAAGAAAGAAAGAAAGAAGGAAAGAAAGAAAGAAAGAAAGAAAGAAAGAAAGAAAGAAAGAAAGAAAGAAAGAAAGAAAGAAAGAAAGAAAGAAAGAAAGAAAGAAAGAAAGAAAGAAAGAAAGAAAGAAAGAAAGAAAGAAAGAAAAAAAGAAAAGTAGTAGATCAGGCACGCACACGCAAGCTTCCCTTGCACCCATTTCCCCGGTAGGGTAGACGCTCCTGAATCCAATGACTGGCTATCTGCGAACAAGGCTCAAAAGCACCCTACGCGTTTGAACACATCTCTAAGAGGTACCTCCTCTGTCGTTGCATGCACTACTTGCACTACATCTCTTTTGGAGTTTCGAGATCGCACCTTTTTGCATCGCTCTGCTGCTCCTTTTGTGCTCATGTCAACTTCACATGTCATTCAAGACGGCATCGAAGTCGATGGCTGTACGCTGCACTCAACCTATGTAGATAAGCGCAGGAGCTAAAATGCGTGTACTCATTGAGGTTTTCGAATTTTCGGCAGCTTGATGCACGTGAACATCAACTAAGAACATAAGTTATTTCTTCATTTTTATTTTTTACACGGTGTTTCTTCGGTTGTGCGTTGTTGCCTCTCTTGCACGTCGTTTTCTTCCTCCGTCGCTTTTTGCCCCTTTTCCTGAGATTGTGTTCACAATCTCAGCATACCATTCACTACACTTCATCCACGGCAACACTAGCAAGAATATTCATGCATGTCCTGGGCACACAGAAAACGGCTCTGCTTCTAAACGCGTGATAAAAAGCACTAGTGCACGCTGATGTCTTGATATGGGTAAGACCTCTAAGGAAAACTTAGCTTTCACATCGCACTGCCGCTTGCTCGCACCCCGAACTTTGTGTCTCGTAGAAACGTACTTTCGTTGTGTTCTGAGACGAACTTCCCTTTTCTCGACGATCGCACATACATGTACCCTGCTCTTCTATTACTCAGCCGGGTATTCATGCGTGTACAGCGTGTTCATCAGAGTAGTTTTCTGGCACACGCGCTGCATCCTCCCGTCCGCGTGAAGAATGGGCGCCGAATCATTGGCACCTCGATGGCAGCAGTGGTTATTATCTCCTCTAGTATTGCAGCGAGTGCCTTTTAACAGTGAAACTCTTTAAGCTTGCCGTTCGTCCGTGCGGCGTTCGCAAAAACTCGGCCTGGACTTGGCGGGTACGTGCCTGTGAAAGCAGATATGTGCCAAGCAGCTCCTAGCATAGCTATCCATGCCTAGTCGTAGGGAATATTTGCCAGCACTGCCGAACTTACTACTATTGAACTCATCAGCTTACTTGATATAATTTATTATTAGACTGTTAACCTCGATATTTGCTAAAAGTATTTCGACATAAGTGAGATCAATCGCCGTAGTGCAAAATTATTTTCTTGTTCTGTTCTTCTTCGATTTTTCTTTTTTTTACTTCGTTTGCTCTTGAGCGTTTCATCGTTTTTGATGGCCAGGAGCATTTCTAAATATGTAAAATCATGTATTTTCAGAGTTGTGAGTGTCAACGTCCCATCGTTGCTAATTTTTAGTGTTAAACTGTTTTTCTGAATTGTTGTTTTGTTGTTGCCTCAAAAAGAGGGGGGAGGGCCATGGAGCACGTCAAGGCTTGCTGATTTTAGCTCATGGTCCTCAACATCGGTTGTACATATGTTGAAATAAAATATTATTTAATTTATATAAATAGTAAAGTTTGTTAGTTTCGTAAATACTCTGTTTTATATGTATATGAATCAGGCTTAAGGAAAAGAACGTTACCCTACAAGTGGAATCCTCAACGTCACTGCAACATCCCATATAGCTGTCATCATTGTCTTGTCTTTTCTAAGTATTTACTTTAATATTCAAGTACGCACCACTTTAAACTAACCACACAATTTTCTCCAAAATGCGGCATTAACCAGTACCTTAGCACCGCACCGCCAACCAAGCGAATGTGTCGTTCTCTCGTTGCCGGATGAATTAATTGAGTTCGCACTAAACTAAATTAATGTCCCCTGCGAGGCATAGCACAAATCTCGGAATCCATAGTAGGTAAACACAGCAAGTAAACACATTCTTGGAAAAAGGACAAAACAAGCCGCTGAATGTGCTTCCTTCCAAATGTTTAACCTATAATAAATTCATCTGGCCCGCTTTTAACTTTTACAGTTTTCTGCATATATCTCTTGCCATTACAAACAATTCCCTCTTCACAAAGGTCCCGAAATGTAAACTTTGTTTTAGCAACACAAAAACCATTTAGGCAGACTTATATTCAAAGAATATATGTCGACAGCCGATAGAACATACAAGAATTTCAGGTAAAGCCTAAATATAAATAAATGCACATTACCTTTTTCTATCGGTCAGCGTACAGTCTTTATTTACGGACAACACAGATATCCTCTATACCTACGGTGCATGTTCAGCGCATAGAGACATGTCAGGATAACTGCATGATTATAGAGATTAGATAATCTACGTGCATATACGTTCATTGTCGGTTTAGGCTTTGCAAGCATCTGCAGTTTTCGACCACCAGCTCATCGATTTACCGGCGGTATCCAAACCTCGCTCGTTGAATACATCTCGTACTTGTCTGCGTGCATTAGAACGTGCAACATGCACAAAATACGTCATGTGTATAAACATATGCAATATGCACGCCTTACACGCGTTTGTGTACATATGAGCGCTTTTGATGCCCACCGACAGCGCACTTGTAAAAATTGACTAGCTGGTTGTGCCTAATCCGATAGCAGTGTTCCTTTTAAGCCGGCTCATCTTTTCCTTCGATGCGTCACGGAATAAGCAACACGGGAGCTGCATGAAGGGTCAGCGGCGTCGCTTTCAAGTTTAAAAATGTGGCGACCCGCAGTATTCGCTGCCCCACGCAACATCAATACATGGATGCGCAGCAAAAGTTGATAAAGGACATCCACCCTCTCCGGCGCCCACCAGGAAAAGGTAGCTTCTTTCGCAAGGCAGGTGTACCTTTATTTCCAAAACAGCTGAGAAGGAGGGAAAGGGGAGGGTGAATGTTATGAACCGGTGATATGTGTCGCCTTCGCATCCAATGCCTAGAACTGTTCGGGAGCCTGCCGTTATGGATGGTTATTGTCGAAAGTCTCAGAAGAGATTTATATTCTCGAATTGAATAACTGTTCTAGCTTCATGGGTTCGAAACAGCGTGTAAAATGCGAGGACACAGAAAGAAACAGACAGGACCAGGTGATGACAATGAAAATGATGACAGCTATGTCGGATGTTGCAGTGACGTCGAGGATTCCACTTGTAGGGTAACCTTTGTTTCCTTAAGCCCGATTCATATACATATGAAACAGAGTATTTGGGAAACTAACAAACTTTACTATTTAATCAAATCAAATCAAATTTTATTTCAACATACGTACAACCGATGTTGAGGACCATGAACTAAAAACCAGCAAGGCTTGACATGCTCTATGCCCCTCCCCCCACCCTTTCTATTTTGAGGCAACAACAAAACAACAAATAAGAAAAAACAGTTTAACACTAAATATAGAAATTATGGTAAGTTCACACTCAGAACTTCGAAAATACATGATTATACATAGAAATGCTACTGCCCATCAATACACGATCAAAAGTTTCTGTGTCCTCGTATTAACGCGACAGCGTTAGAGAGCTCGTTTCGCAGAAATTCCGCCGCCGGCGTCGGTGACGGCGTCATTTGTGAGCGAAAAATTGTCCGTGACCGAAAAATCGAGAAAGATGCAAATAAAATAAACAATAAATGTCTTCTATCTCATTGAGGATCGAAACCGGGCTGTTTGCGTGGCAAGCAGGTGTCCCACCAAAAAGCCACAATTGTTACTTGCAACTGCTCTAGAAAAAAAACACTACATAAAATGCCATGTAGTGGAAGGAGTCTCCTTAACGCATTTTGTTCGGAAGGCGTCATGAAGAAAATAAGCACATTCGGCGATTTATAGGCGCATTGGCGAGGTCATCAAACTACATTTTTTGCGCGACACCATGCTTGGAAAAAGCCGGGTTAGTGCACCCATCACTGCTAAAAATAAACACACAGAAACTTGCAAACAGCTCCAAAAATGGACAACGATGTCCATCTAGCGGAAAACATATCAAGTAAACAGCAAACGTTAGATAATGTGCTGCCATCTGTGAGGCATTGTGAGAAACATGTCTCGACTACAGCAGAGCCTATATGGTTCCGCCTATATGGTTTCAGCGTCGAATCAACGCACTCCAGTCGCTACGATGGAAATCATTGTGCGAGTCGCTTGATCCCCACAAACCCCTATCGCAAATATGGAGAATCGTCAGCGGTTTACGAACATTGCCACAACAGCACCGCCCTTTCAAATGCCTCGCTCTCCACCAAAGTCGACTCGAAATTGATGTGGCAGAACACGTCTGCGCCAGAGTTGCCAATAAGGGGTCCGGGATCGCCCTGAGTAACCTAGGAAACGCGCCGATGTCCAGAGATTCCCGGATGGACAACCTGTTCTCTACAGAGGAGCTTCAGGCAGCTTTGGCAGCATGCAAGCGTTCGTCATCACCAGGACCTGATGGCGTCACCTACATGGCCCTTTGTAACCTCGGAGAAGCAGCTCGGCGTGCCCTCCTAGCGGTATACAACGACTCGTGGTGTAACGGATTGGTTCCTCCGTGGAAGTCCAGCCGACTTGTCCCCCTGCTCAAACCAGGTAAATCTCCTCTGGACTTGGCCTCCTATCGACCCATCGCGCTTGCCAGCTGTTTTAGAAAGGTGATGGAGAGGATGATACTGACTCGCATAGAGTGGTACCTGGAGCATAACGAGATATACCCTGATGCTATGACCGGCTTTCGGCGTGGACGGTCTTCTATAGATAATGTTATTGACCTTGTCACGTCTGTGCAGCAAGAAAAAAGCATAAAGAGATTATCTGCAGCAGTGTTCTTGGACGTGAAAGGCGCATATGACAATGTATTGCATGAAGCCATCCTGAACGCCTTGGGTAACATTGTATTGGGGGGCCGCGTCTATCACTAGATATACAGCTATTTGAAGGACAGAACCTTCTTTGTTCAGACAGAAGATGGTACAACAACGCAACATGGTACTTGTCGCGGCGTACCTCAAGGTGGAGTCCTGAGCCCCATACTCTTTAACCTTGCGCTCATCTGTCTTGTTGACCTTCTTCCGCGGTCTGTGCATCTGTCAATATACGCGGACGACATCTGCATCTGGGCGTCAGGGGTCACGCGTCTACACGTACGAGCCAGGCTTCAGCGAGCGGCTACACTGACGGCAAACTACCTCCAAGGACGGGGACTGGAACTGTCGTCTGAAAAATGCTCAGTGGTTGCGTTTACGCGCAAGGTAATGATCCCATACGTCATCAAAATCAATGGGCGCACGATCAGCTACGTGAAGACCCACCGTTTCCTGGGAGTAATCATAGATCGCGACTTGTCCTGGAGCCCCCAGATCGCCTACATGAAAAAGAAGCTCGCCTTGATCACACACGTCCTGAGCTTTCTTGCGGGAAAATCGTGGGGTGCATCTGTACGAGCGATGCTTCAACTGTATACTGCACTTTTCCTCGGCTGCATGCGCTACAGTTTACCTGTACTGGGCAGGACCCGAAGAACAAACTTACGTGTACTCCAGCCGATTCAAGCTCAAGCACTGATGATATGCCTTGGGCTTCCGAGATGCGCGTCCTCAGCAGCGACTGTCGTCATCGCTCGTGATCACCCTTTCACAACATACATTCGCGTCGATGCTTTAAGAATGCACATAAGACATGCCGCCCGGATTCCATCACACCACCTCGCCTCACTTCCAGCTGCTAGGCCACACTCTGCATTCAGCGGAATTATTGCTTAGCATAGCGCAGTGATTCCCACGAGCGTCACGCACGCAGCAAGACCGCCGTTGCCGTTGTGGTGTCTACATCCACTGGAAGCCCTGATAACCATTCCCGGTATACAAAAAAAACACTCGTCATATCTGGCCCTACAGCAAACCACTCTATTGTTCCTGCCTGAAAAACACAGTAGAAGCCTTCACATTTATACTGACGGTTCAGTTTCTTCTACAAGCTCAGCAGGGGCAGTGGTCATACCCGAGAAATCCGTCACCATAAAGTTCAAGACGTCGCACTTGACATCATCGACGGCTGCAGAACTCACCGCCATCCGTGCTGCTCTAGAGTTCGTAGTGGAAGAAACGCCACAGGCGTGGTCAGTCTTCTCTGACTCCAAAGCAGCGCTCCAGTGCATTATCTCCCCATATCGTCATTGACCAAATGAACAGTTAGTCGCTGACATAAGACTGCTTCATCACCGCGCCATTGAGAAGCACCACAGGCTAATCTATCAGTGGATACCGGGTCATTGCGGTATCTACGGAAATGACCGTGCTGATAAGGCTGCCCGATCTGCCCATGATGCTCTCCATTGTGCAGCTATACCGCTGTCAAGAACGGACGCCGCAACAAGGCTTCGTTTCCATGCCCGTGAACTGACACTGGCACAGTGGAACTCGACGGAATTTACCAACGCCCGTCTTCACAACTTGGACCCGAATCTACAGCTCCGTCTTCCGTCGGGAATAGCTAGAGCTGAGGAGACGCTCCTGTGCCGCCTGTGGCTCGGGGTCGCCTTCACGAAGGCCTACTCATTTCGAATTGGAATGGCCAGCAGCCCGACATGTGATAACTGTAGCTGCGAGTAGACAATCGCCCATCTTCTCTGTGAGTGTCCTCACTTCAGTGCACAAAGAGAAGAACTGTCCAAAGCGTTAAATAGACTTGACAATCGTCCACTGTCGGAGGAAAAGATCTTAGGACACTGGCCGAAACAATCCTCGGCACGGAAAGCTTTGAAAACGTTATTGCGCTTTTTGCGCAAAACTAATCTCATAGACAGACTTTAAGCAGTGTCGTTTATCGTACGATTGTTCTTTTTTTTCTTCTTTTTGTAACATCTCTTTTCTATCATCTTTCACTCCCCTTTCCCCTTAGCCCAGCACAGGGTAGCCAGCCGGTCTGAGAACTGGCTAACCTCCCTGTCTTTCCGTTTTTCTTCTCTTCCTCCTCTATATGGTTCCGCCACTCTGGCACTGGGAAGTGCTTTAAATCGAAAACCTGTACCATTACTATAGGTACATCGCGCGCGTGCGTGTGTGTGTCTGTGTGCGTGTGTGTGCCACAACACACATTATTAAGTATGCACTTAGTGGTTGAAGTGCGCACTAGGGGCCGGATTTATCTATCGCGTTCAACTCCTGAAGGCGAAGCTTAAAGGTCCCGCAATTTTTTTCACGCGCTGTTTCTAACCCATGAAGCCTACCAACAAGCTCAAACGTACACCCTTTTTACTGTTCTAGCAACGTGTCACGCTCCAGATCAGAAGTCGTCATCGCACCATTTTCCTTCTGTAATTTATACAACAGATTCCGGCCTGTATTTGCCTTACTTCTTCCGATTAAGTTAACACTGCCCGCGGCTGCTGCCGCGTTGGTTGTGTACACGTTTTTTACGCCCCGTTCAATGTTTAAAATGTCTCGGGAAGGAAACGAGCTGCGACGAAAAAAAGGTATAGTTGCTGCTAAGCCTCATGACGCTTCCTAAAATGTCGGTGTACGCCTCCATCGTGCCAATATTCTTTTTAGTTTGTATGTAAATGATTACGTGACGACAACCAGATTTCTCCTCTTACCTGGTTGCACTTGGCAAATTATAAAAGAATTCAACGAAAAAATAACCGACAAATAATGGCGTCCCTCATTACATGGTTACTAAGCAAAAAGGAGGGAGTTGTTTCGTACTAGTTACACTTTCCCATAATTATGCACTAAATACTTAGAAAAAGCCGTGAAGCTGTGGGCTCTAAATTGTCTTCCGATGTCGTTTCTCTGTGCAAGAAGGCACTGAATGCCGGATCTCAGATAAACGTTTTAGGGTGCATGCGCGATTGACGTATGAAATGACTAGGTTATTTGAGCCCTATACATATGTTGCCTTGTTTTTAATGACATAATATTAATTATAACAACAACAAAAATATTAATAATAACAACAAAATAAGGGAGGGGGCCTGCGTGAGCAAGAAGGGGAGAGAGACCTCATTAAGGGTGGGCAGTCATATTGGATTGCAATAGCAAAGCACCGCACTCGGGTCGATCGTGCGGCATCTTCTCTTATTGAATCAGACCTGTCAAGAACACACGCTGTGCGCCCAGTCTCTCTAATTATAGCTCGCTTATATGGATCTGACTGCGGAAGCAGTTATATGAAAGAGTGCGTTTACGGAGAGTATTGGAAGGGTTAGGTAACACTTCCCTTTGCTCCTTTGACAGCGAAACGCTGATGCCTGCGAATACACACACAATAAAATAGCAGCGGCGATCGTAAATAAAGGCGCCAACCGATGAGTTAGGGATTAGGCTTCGAAAGAAATAGCGAATGCTTCCACCGCTCGGGTATAGGGGACATATACGTTCCTGCCCCTGCAGGGTAACCCGGAAGCAAGCTCTGATGGTTTGCTTCGCTTTGATGAGCAGTGCACCATTAATTACCAACGCGATAAGCGTGGGTGTCGCGGTACACGCTCGTGAAAATTTACACGTGTGCATGACATTGCAGCGTGCGTGCTTCTGTGGGTTTACGTGCGCTCGGCTTGTTCAGTAATGCGTGAGCTTTAAGCGAGGGCGACGCAGAGGTCGGGCACGTGTTCATCTTCTGGGCGACACTAGCGCTGGCTGCGTTCGTCCGTGGCAATTTTGCCGAAACGCTCACGTCGCGGTCGTTTACACGAGCCTTGGAAACCTTAATTTGATGTTTCTTTTATGTTCCCATTAACGCCTCGTTTCCGCCACGCCACAGGCTATTCTGTCGCGGTGAGCGACATGACCTCCGTGCTTCCAGCAGGCCTGGCTCGTGTAAGGGTCATAACGGGCTGGCGTGGTTATGTTTCTCTTGCGCATCCTCGCACTGCAATAGCGTGCCGGGAAGTGCGTTAGACCGGAATGCCTGCCTCTCGCAGCTTGGTGACATCGGCTGTCTTTGAAGCTGACCCTGTTTTTGCTTTTGTGCAGTGCTGCGGCAGCGAGGACTCTGCAAACTGCATTTGTCCGAAAAAGAGCGGAACCACTCCAGGTGTCGAAAAAGACATAGATGACACCATGGTTCACCTATTTCAGCTCATAATAATTGCGCCTCTCCTGCGGGTGATATGGGACTGAAGGCGAAAGAAGGTGCCCAATGATGAATTGTTTGTGAATGATGGAACAATGAAATTCGTTCTGCAGTTTTATTTTTGAAGACATATATCTCCCGGAAAACATAATAGAGAGAGAGAAATTTATTTATTAGGATGCTTAGCATTTGTAATGGATGCATCAGTGATGAAGTTCGTAGTATGACCTCTTCTACGTGTATTTAGGGACGCGCAGCTGCACACTTTGTTGATTGCTTTGTGCTGGTAATGGTTAAATATTTCTGAGCGCTTAGTATTGGCTGTGCCTTCAAACTACCCACTCGACGCGAGATTCAAATGGTGCCACACCCTGGTGAAATTCTACAATTCTCCCACGAAATATTGCATGTCAACGGGACTACACGACCTACAAGACGGCTACATATGATCTTTTTCCGAAGCTGTTTAAAGAACTGGCACGAATTTGTGGTAAACAACGTGACCACCACGCAGAAGGGCTGGGTTCAATTCTTACTCGAGCCTAACGTTTTATTTATTTAGCTGTTTATTTATTTATCTGCACATATGTGGAGTTTTCGCTCTACGACATGGACTTTTCAACGGTGTAGCTTTAATGTACGTTCTTTCCATTGCCACACCTGAACATAACGAGGACCAGGCGAAATTCTTGATGCCCATGCACTTACATTTAGCTGCACGTAAAAGAACACCAGATGGTTAAAATTTACGGAGCCTTGCACTACGGCGATCCTCATAATAATATGGTGGTGTAGGGACGTAAAAGCCCAACAATTGTTATTATAGATAACGAGGATCTACAAAGCCGCTGAAAGTTCACCTCCGAAGGCAGGCATATGCCTATGGCAACCACACGCGTTCGATGTTAAATCTCCGTCATGCTTCGGCGAAGCAACAAGGAGAAGTATTAGACCAGGAATTCAGAAGCGCGAAGTTGGTGCTAAAATAAAATAACAAACAGACACGAGAGTCGCGGTTGGAGCCCAAGAACCTCTTTCCTGCACTTAAGGATGCTGAAAATGACTCCTGGCTCAGCGCAAGGAAAAAAAATAAAATAAAATGCGAGATAAAAACTGTCGAAAACTCAAGTGATCGGTACTCCCTCTGAGACGAGCTAACGGTTGTCGTGCTTCCCGAAATGCATCTGCGGGCTGACGCCAGTAGGACGAACAGGAAGAAAGAAAAGAGGTGATGTCGAGACGGCGTGCTTTCTCTCTCTCTCTCTATCTCTCTAGTCGTTAGACCCAGGAGGCTCCTAGCCTAAATACGCTACTTGCAGAAAATGGGTTGCTGGCGCCGAAACAGCAAACATTCAACCAACACTCGGGCAGCACTCAGCAAAGCTTCCTCACTATTATGGCGGCCGTGGAGTTGATGTTTCATTGCCGCTGGCCAAGACAGCTAAAGTAAAAAGATTTATGTTAAATATATCGTAGAAAGCATTTGTCGCTTTTGATGCTTCAACAAAATAAAGGTAATCGGTAGCGCATGATTTCTTGACGTAAAACTTCCAATGGGTTGTGTCGGAAGGGCCATTTAGGTTTGTTCGTCTTTACTGCATTTTTTTTCTATCGGCGTCGTGTGTTTCTCTCACAACGCGTACTTCAAGCACTAACACAAACCATCAAGCATTGGATAGCGATCAATGTGTGTATACCCATAAGTGCAGCTACCAAATTTATGAACAACAGCGTTTCAACGTTTTTGCAGCGAGACCAACGCCATCGTAGTGAACGACATTGCAGACGACGCCTTCATGTGTGCTTTAATGAGTCACTGTGTCATGAATTCTAGAATTCAGTAGTGCAATTGCTCGATGGACAGCACATATTACATAAGTGCTGCTTATTGTTTGCTTGCTCTGCTATAGCTCCTGCTACAGCAATAAAGCACTTGCCTAAACCCTTCCTAGTATGGTAGTATGAACACAGTGCCCCAGAAATGAGTCTAGCAGATGTGCTTTGACCTCCGTCTCTTTCAGAATATGCTTATATGGTTATAAGTATCGTCTACATTATATCTCTTCTTTTTATACATATAATATATGCGCTGTCCAACGCCATGGTCCGCTCAAGGTTCTTTCAGCGTATTGTTGGACTTCATTTGCGGCTTTAGACTTTACCACTGTGGTGTCTATGGGAAGCACTATTCCGGCCCGCTAGCAGGGCATAGCGTAGCTTCTTATAGTATAGTGTTGCAAGGGGGTAGGCAAGGGAAGTGAGCATGAGTAGACAAGATGTGACGGTGAGGAGGGGCGAATCCCACTACTTACCACTAGTACACTGAGAGAGAGAGAAAGCTATAAAGAGAAAGCAGGAGAAAAAAATAGAGAGAAATAATGGGGATAAACACATGAAAAGAGAGAACGATATGACACGGCTAGTGCGAAGCTGTCATATCATGGGAACGGCAAAGGCAACGGCGGCTGCGAGAAGAGCCCGATGCGATCGATGGAAGCCCAACGCCTGCGAAGACGTGCCCGTAGATCTACGAGAGATGCAAACGCTCGGTTCTGGAGCTTGGACATCCGCGTCGTGACTAACCTATACCTAAAGCCTAGCAACAACCAAGAAGCAACCAGATTATATTTCACAATCGTCCAGTTTCGCTGTTTCAAGCCTTGCGCTACTTAGTGCCTGCTTCGCCATTTTTTTTTCAAAAGTAAGCTACGCGTGGTATCAATACAAATTTCTCGCATCCAGTCTGAGGCGCAGTATATTTTGTTCAAATGTGAATCGAGCGCACCAAGGTTCCCGCTGACGCACTGCGGCTGTGTGGTATTATTACAGTGAGGCTTGAGGTGACTGTATTCCAAAGACGTACTAAATAGTAAGTTATTAATTTACTAAGAAAAACATACACATGCTGAATTGTTTCCAGTGTACAAGCGAACTTTGCATTGTCTCTGCAGGCGGCTAGCTGCGCTTCGAATATTTTCGGCGCAGTATAGTGACGAACGTCATAAAACATTTAGCCACACTGTTGTTAAAGCTGAGGATGACGAGCCGTACTCAAAGTGGCATAATGGCATTAATGGCAAGAACAACCATAGTCATCATAATTGAATAGGCGGTCGGTTAATGGAAACACATTTTTGAAGACATATCTTGAACGGCCGCAAAGAAACATTGAATGTCACTCCACTGGCATCTATGCCAGTCTCCTTACAGTAGGCTGAGACGTAACAGATAACATTGAAGAATGGCTCGCCACGAATGCGATTGTTTGTATCGGTCCATGGTAATCAACGTCCTAAAGCAACTCATTCTATGAGAGACGCCGTAGGGGAGGGCTCAGGATAATTTTGACCAGTTGGGCTTATTTAACGTGAACTGGCATTGCACAGTACACGGGCTTCCAGCATTTCGCCTCCATCGAAGTGCGACCGCCGGGGCCACGCTCGAAGGGTTAGCGGCCAAGCACCGTATAACCAGTGTACCACCACGACGAGTACGAATGCTATTCTTTCTAAAAGGAGAAGAGATTTGTCTATACTTATCAATTGTGGAGCAAGAGCAAACGGAATGGTAGAAGACGCCAAGGGCTTTCTAAGCATGAGTGAGGGGTTAACGTCAAAGAGGAGTTCGACCTTTTGAAAGTGATCATCGGGGATGTACACAACGAAGAACCCAAAGCCAAATCTTGACTATTGAGCCAACTCCAAGGAAGAAGAGTAGAGAGAGAGAGAGATAAAAGCGAAGGAAAGGCAGGAAGGTTAACCAGGTTGTACTTGGTTTGCTACCCTACACGGGGGGAGGGGGAAGGGGAGAAAAAAGAATAGAGAGAGCGAGGAGGAAAGAGGGAACAAGTAATACGCGCACACACATCAGTGTTCACCGCATACACACAGACAGTCACAACGGAGAAATATTTACCATCGGTTCCTCTGCGAGATGTTAAAAAAGGCTTGCAAGGAGTGGCTCCAAGGAATCGAGAACTTGCAGAGCGCATTGAGCTGACGGAGTTGTCATTCCGTTGAGGAGAGTGCGCATCGTGGTCATGAGAGACCTCAACACAGCGAGGACTTGTAGGTTCTTGTCGTGGCGGTCATCTGTGGACGATGAAGCACACTGCGGGGCATTCTGCATCGGCTCTTTATGAGTGCGTAGTGGTGGCAGCGAGGGCCACGCGATATCCGCCGCCGCTTTCAAAGCTTCTGCGTCTTTCCGGCTCTCCAATTGTGATGCATTGGGCGGTGGTGGTGGCGGCAGTGGTGGTAGCTGTCGCTTAAGGGAAGTCTGACGATCTGTCGGAGTAGGAGATCGCGTTGTCCGTCCAGATTGATAGCAGTAGTTTTAGACCTTCGTCGCCGACGCGAGCGTCGTTGTCTATTTCTCACCACGTCAGCAGCCTCTTTGTGCGTCGAGCCGTGCCGCACCATCTGTTTCATGACACTCCATTCTTTTTTCACTAATGGACAGCCCCTTAATGAGGCTTTCTTACGGCCTTTCTTACGGCCCGCATGGCTGCCGGTAGAAAGTTTACGTCACAACCCACTGAATGACTCCAATAGGCGGATAGTATGCCGAACAATTTTCTAGAGAACCATCCTGGATAAACAGTAGCGACACTGCCATCCGACTTCTCAACAAAACGCGGTTGCGCCGATGTTCGCCACACACGGGAGAGCAGCATGGTGCCAGATCAAACAAAGGACACACTTCAACAACCGGTCGCAAGAGACTAAAACTCATCGCCCTGCGCGCTTTTCGCCAAGACATTTCTAAGCCGCTTAGCGCTTTCTTCTCCACTATTTCCGCTGACCACCGTCAAAAAATGCTCACTGTGAAATTTCAATACGGTTGAAATAAAATAAATACTCGACGGCAAACAGCTGAAACACACACACACACACACACACACACACACACACACACACACACACACACACACACACACACACACACACACACACACACGCGCGCGCGCGCGCACACACACAAACACACACAAACACGCGCACGCACGCACGCACGCACGCACGCACGCACGCACACACACACACACACACACACACACACACACACACACACACACACACACACACACACACACACGCACCACTGCAGCGAACCACGCCAGTGCAACCTAACTGCGCCATTTGGATGCGCGTTGAGGGTGCCTATATTCTGTTGCATTCGTTCTTTAGTGTGCGTGCGCATGTACGTTTTCAGGCGTGAAATTGTCTGTTTGAAGAGAAGTGGTGTGCACTAGATCACTTGGAAACTAATTTCCAGCACTTAGATACAGAAGAGGAAGTTATCAGAACTGGAACTTTTGCCAGTTGCGGCGATGTGTATTTATGTTACGATGGGCACTGTAATTAGAATAGTGTCTGCTCTGCGGCGACAATCTCTTTTCTTGAGTCGATGCTGCACTAGCGATGTCGTTTTTTTTTAGCCGCACAGATTTCTATGTTGGTCTGTGCATAGCTTAGCTTGCCGTATATCATTTCTAAAAATGCACCTTTACGTCCATTGAAAACTTGATTAGGGCAACGTGTTTGATCAGCAAGCAAGGCGCATATATATAACACCAGACGATATTTCTCGTAAATATAGAGAAAAACCACGACATGCGCGCAAGACCAGGCTCGAAAAAAAAGGCCCATTTTTGTCAAAGGAACGTACGGTGTGCAATAGGTTTTTATTTGCCATACTAAATTACGTGGTTCAAATTTTTTTTCATTTCAAGCGGACTATATTTAACTATTCAGCGCAATCTGAACGCTTCTTATAGGGTGTTCTGGATGAGAGCGAATGCGGCGAGACAACTTCTTTACCCCACTTGAAAAGCTAGTTTCAAGCGTTTTACATGTGCTTACATGGGAATAAGTCTCGCCTTGAATATACCTTAGCGATGTTATGCCGGTGTACGACCTCACACAAGTCCAGACGTCACTCTAGCGCTGATGAAATGCGGGCTTGTTTCTGTTAAAAAATGCATTCGTAAGTTCCTAGTAGCGCTTGGGCACAACAATCTCGCCTGGTATTCTTCGAACGTTTGTTGATCGATACATACATTAAGGAATGCGCTTCTAACTCTCTGCATATTTTTCATTTCTCCTTACGTCACCTTTGCACGTAGCCATCTTTAAACCTATGTCATTTAAAGTCAGATGTTTCTATGTGCATCATATGCCCATGAGAAAACAACACCTCTGTTGAAACTTTCCGCATGCCACTCCAGTAATTACATTTGTTTCCGTAAGATTATTATGAAGATAAGGATGGATGCAATTAAAACTTTATTGAACAATTTTGAGGTGCAGGGGTTAGCTTGCAGCGGCTCGCCCGCACCACGGATATGCATCTTTTGTAAGTTTTCCATAAGAATCTTGCGGGAAATGTACAGAATTGCTGTATTGGCATACAGGAATTTAATGAACATACATGACGTCTCATACAGGACATATAATGGCATACAGAGCTGTAATGGCTACAGGCACACAGGACACTACACGCATTATGGAATTTATCGTAACACGGGTAAGCGGAGAACAAAAAGAATTATTCCAGTTTTCCTGAATTAGCAGTCGTAAAGGCTGATGATACAGCGAGGCATTCGCCGTCCCTTCTTCTTGCCTCGTTTTAAACTCAGAGTCCGATGCAAACCTTTCACGTCTGACCTCAGCTTCTTTCACTCGAAGCTCCTGGATCATTGACCCTCCACTAGCACTTGGCTTCGGCATCTCTTGGCGGGCGTTTGATTCAGAACGATCCCGGGGTTTCTGTTCACGCACGAATTCCCGTTGACGCTCCCCACGGGCAGCTTCTTGCGGAGAGCGCACGACTTTTACCCATCGCAGAACATTCGAGAAAGACCGCCTTGCTTCTGGATCAGATACGTTTGCCTCCTGTCGGGAAACGAATGGTAATTTCGCTGTTATTGCATAGGGCGTGGTCCGCTAGACTTGGAGGCTAGTTATAGACAGCTTCTTTATTTTAGTGGACAGGAGGTGGGTAGTGAGGTTTGCCCAGTTTCTGTGGCACACACTAGGAGCTGCGAGCCGCGTTACACAGATAGTCCCGGGAAAAACCTTGACCATAAACAGCTTCGCTCTTAGAACAAGGCTTGGTGTTGAAGGGTTAGACAAAGGAGAGACAGAGTGGCGCCACTTATGGTCGCAAAGGAAATCTAGGCGAAACGCTTAAAAGAACAGAAAAATGACTTTCGCATGTGCTGATCGAAGAGGTCACGCGCGAAAGGTTATCAGGCGTGATAGAAATGGCCTATATCATGCCCACGCTATGGCTGGCCTGCAAGCCTCTAACCTATCTCTTCGGCTTATCTACCCACTTTTCCCCTTTATTTGCGCTTGTCAAGATATCTACGCTAATGCAGACCTTACCACCATTACGATTTCTCCGTCCTTCGCTGTCTGTGTGCGTGTTTTTTTCCCTACTCTTTCCAGAAAAATAAATCGCTGTGTCTTCAAGCCTCGATCCGTATTCTATTCGCTCTCTGTTTCAAAACGATGAGACAGTGGCCTGGCCGTCAGGGAGTTACACTCTGTAATCTCTTTATATTCGACATCCTTGGTTTGCGAGAAGCCTGTGTGTGTGTGTGTTTTTTTTTCTTCCCAGCTTAGATTGCATCAGGGACCTCGTGATCCCTAACGGATTCGTCTACCGCGGTTTCCATTAGCATGCATTTGATTTTGACCGTCTCTTTCTGCGACATCCTGTCTTTGCGTTACCGGTGATGTAGGCGTTGAAGATAATCCCACTTGAGGTACCGAAGTCTCCAGCGACTAGGATAAAGTATTGGCTGCTACCATTGAGGTCATCACGAGACGGTGAAGGCGAACAATCAGTGGTAATAGCAACACCTCGCTCAGAGGGTGTCCCTGTTGAAAAGGCTTACGATATATCACAATCCATAGAGGATGGTGCGGGTATGTGTCACGCTTACAGAATAATGAGCGAAAGACAACGATGCAATTACAATGATTCCTGCGTGCACCGGTGATTTTGCATGTGTTATATTCATCAACTAATGACATCAAAGGTAAGGTAGCAAAGGTGGTGTTAAATTTCTCAACGTGTCTCTTCTCACTCATCGGCCTGATTAACAAGTACAAACTACAAGAAACACAGCCACATTGATTGTATTAGATCAACGGCTTAGTGAGGTTGCACAATAAATAGTTTAGTAAGCGACAAACAAGAAATAAAAGTTGAAAAAAATAGAGGGATTACACTTAACGCTCCGATAAAGCATGCTTATGCACTAAGTAACTGCGAAAAGGGCGTGGAGTGCGAGATGACGCAACAAAGCGAACCATTTTTTACATTTGTGTGCACACTCCGCAATGATTTGAACTGCTTTAATAAAGACAAGACTAAAGCGTTTTAGGGGTACACCTCGGCGTGATCTGGGATTTTTCTTCTATTTTGTCAATTTGCATCTGGACGGTTACCAGTTGTCAACAATGTACATCATCTCATAAAATGTTTTGTAGCCAGTAGATTGACAACTGCGACAGTAAAGAAACTCATTCTTTAAGTACTACAGCACTTTCCTACAAAACTCTTCCAACACTTTAGCTACAGGATTATTACAATGGCCATATTTAAGCCAACAAAACAGACTTCTCGCAACTCACCAGGCGAACTTAAACGTACATTAGCCAATTAATTTTGGTGCCTAGCTTTCTATCCTGCCCGCGAGATAGAGATAATGATCTTTGATGAATATCCCGGAGAGGTTAGCCTAGTTTGTGGCCTGCCTTGCTACTCCGGGTGTCGTGTGATGACTATAGTATATACAATGAATCGCATACGCACACATGGTACGTACAGTAGCAGACGCATAAAGTCACATACACAAAATAGTCATTCACAAACTTTGGTTTAGTCCAGTGTTCCTCAAGAACACCAACAGCGCTTCGGTGTTTCGCATCGTGCAACCGCTGTCTTGCCACGGGCCGAGAAGGTGCCGCAGTTCCAAGCTCGAGCCGCCTTGCAAATTAAGTTCTGCCTTCGGAATCTTTCGTTCGGTGTCGTAACAGGAACAGTCGCAGAGTACGTGCTTTAAGCCTACCCGAGTATTACATGTCGTGCACGTGGGTGAGTCCGACTGCCTGATCTTGTGCTTGAAGTATTAAATGCGAAGCATTTCTTAGCGAATCTCTGGCACTTTTGAGCTTTTCTATCTACGTATCTATCTATCTATCTAGCCGCCTACGTCTGGGTGCTCTCATGATCGCCTCCTTAACCTGTTGTAGACCAAAATTTGCATGAGAGGGTAAGAGGATTTGACGAATATGATTGCCGGGTCATGACATGAATAACGTTAAATCCTGTCGCGTACGTCGTCAAACCCTTTCCACTAGACACGTGTGGCACATACCCTTTTACCACGGGCCGCGGTGTACGGGTATGCGCCACAGGTGATTGACAATGTATATCTACCCAGGAACGGCGAGAACAGACATTGGTAACCTAAATGCTAGAGCGTTAAGGACAACCAATATCCGCAGCGTTGACTCAACGCATGGAACGAATGAAAATTAGGATCCCAGCAGGAATCGAACCCAAGAATTCTGCGTGGCAATCAGGTATTCTACCACTGAGCCACGCCAGGCCTATGAACTGGTTTGGAAAAACAGCCTACGCAGACGTAATATGCAACGTCAATTGGGGTTGTGGTGCTGGTTATCTAATTTTACAAGAGCGCAATAAACACAACATGATACTCCCACGATGCGTATACTCCTACGATACAGGCGTCATATCAGATTAACGTCTGTGGTTACAGTGTTGGCTCCGCTTTTATAGCAGTCTAATAAACATTACGTTTGTATTCCTATGATTCAGCAAGCTATATTGAAGCATTGCTCGACCCCGGAGGAATACATTAACGAAAGTTGCATATGATATCCACATCACCGCACCGTAAAGTGCACTTCGTCCACCAGAACGACGCAGTGTCCTCTTCATTTCTTAGGAGGCTGGGCGATGGCCTCATGCTGACCGAGGATGCTGCCAGATTGATTGACAGCCGCTTTGTAGACTAGGCTACGTAGGCCACATACGCCCAGGCAGTCTAGGAATACGACAAACACGATCCACTGATGTTGGTCTACGTAGCACTATCCAGGCCTACCAGCCTCGACGGCCTATACCTCACCAACGCGAACGGTGGCTTCAGGTTCCGACATGTCGCCGGCTCTGTCGACACACAATTTGTCGACGAAATGACCGAGGCATCCACGAATTCCAACAGCTCTACTATACCACATACTTCACTACACATGGACCCCTCGTCACCACGATCACGACCGGATCCTATAACAAGTCATGACCAGCTGCTGGTCCTCACTGATCACGGTGATGATGCCCTTGTTCAAGAACTGTCAAGAACTTCTTGCACACATATACACGGGTTCGTGAAACGTGCGTGCGTTCTCGGGACGCGTATAAGCACTACATGTCAGCTTACCGCTTCTGGTGTTGGTAATAACCACGTTGCCATTGGCAGCGTTACCCAACCGTAAACAACTGGTTATACAACACATATGCGGCTCTTCAACATATATATGTGTACGTATAAAAGTTGTACGAACATTTAGCGTCATTTTGTAACGCGTCGCTCAGTAAAAAAAGTTACGCCACAGACACCTACCCGCCGCATGCTTCGCATAACATCGACTCCCATGGTGCGTGGGATCTGCCGAATTTTTTCGTATAAACATTTTTCCAGACACGCTCAAGCGCCGCCATCTTGGACTGATAACGTTGCAGTTTTGTATCCGTATCAAATAAAAAACAGCGCTACGGTGAACTCGCACGCACGAAAACGCTTGGGCCGGTACATTCAACGTTTCATGACCATGATCATTTCATATTACGACATAGAAAAGAGGCAGAACAATGGCTTATCAGTCCAAGATGGCGGCGCCCATGAATCGAAAATAAAATCGTGTATAGGCAACATCGAGTATCAGCCGGCGAATGCACGTTTCGTCTTGTCTGGTTAGTCCTTGTAGCATATAAAAGCTACACGTCGTGTCTATTCTGTGCAGCGGTCCGTACTGGTTATTTGCATCGCACCATATTGTTCGGTGTAGATTCCGTGCGAACGCAGATACCAAAGTCGCTGCATCTTTCCTTGAAAAAGGAATGTCGATTTTCTCAGATGCCGTGTCATGTGCAGCCCTGGAAGCGGTGTCAGCACGAACATTCCCTTCTATGCCGCAGGGAGCTAGTAGCCACTGCAGTACTACATCGTGGTGTAGTTCATGGGCATTATTGCCTAGACGCCTGATGTCCAGGACTAGTTGATCTTGCGTACGTGGTAATTTTAGGGACTGTCCACGAGCTACGTCAACACAGTTCACAAGAATCCTCGAGTCGTGTCTTTTCAAAGCATGTTTCGCGCCCATCGACAAGGAGAGCGTATGTTTGATTCGCAAGGTTAGTGGTGCAAATATTGATTCAATTTGTTAGTGTCATATTTGAAACAAGTTTTCAAATTTACCTAAATTCTTGATTCGCGTCGGTGTTTGAGTGACTGAGAGATGTTCATGTTTAAGCACAAACCTCGGCTGATGTACAAAATGGCAGATTACGCCATACATATTTTACATATTGTCCATTAGCGAACAATTACAGTTAGGAAATGGATTAGAGCTATTGTGCATCGAATGGGCGCCCCGAAGCCGAATCAACTCGCTAGTAAAAGAGAACAAATAATCATTCATCTACTATCCGGTTAGCCGCATCGACCTCTTGCGCCTTTTCTATTCTTCCTTAAGACAACGCTATATACCTAACAGATGGGTTTGAACGTTAATCTTCACGAAAGTGTTCTATTCTATTCTATTCTTAAGTATAAAGAACAAACCGAAGATTGGGGAATGGAGTTGGAGGTAGGCCTAAAATTCATCTCTTACCCTCTGCAACGAATATACAACATAAGGTCGCTTAAAGGAGTGAATGCGGAATACCACCGTCGAAAGAAAAGAAGAAACCAGGGACGAACGCCGGCCGTTAGTTTATGAGGGGTATTTCTTTTGTCAAGCTTTCTACAACGTGTTTCTCCCGGAGAATACTTTTTGCGACCGAGTTTTTGTTACTGCAGCTACGACGCAATTTTTCTGCCACGTGTTGCAAACGTACTTCTACGTCCAGTTTTCGCTGTCTCTTTTATTCTCTTGGTGCTCTTTTTCACCCCGTGGTCTCTCCAGACCCCCATCCTCCACTAGTTCTCAGCGTCTCTCAGCGCCATTTTCCTTTGGAAAACTTGGGGTTACTTCGTGAGTACCGCCGCCTCGCGGCGCCGTAGACCCACAAGCAGTGCACGAAATATTGCTGAAAGTACATGGCCTCTCGGGGACGCCACTTGAGAAAGCGAGGAACGTCCGGGATGACGGTAAAGGAGAAACGATGGGTAGTTTCAAGGCAGAATGACTACGTAGAAACCCTGCTTCTAAGAAGAAGAAAAAAGACGAGTCTGCACACTAGGAGGCCTAGTGACGACGAGCTCAACAGTGTGCCGCAGGGATGTTTCGCTGACACTGCATATTCTTCCCTGCTTCACCACTGCGGCCGTATTTAAATGGCTGCCGAATAAATTTTGCTAGCGTGGAAACTCGGCGAAGGCAAGCGTGGGACGAAGCTCGTCATGTCAGAGTGGCACGTCTCCCTTTTCAGCTTGTTTATCCCATTCAGCTATTTTCATATTTATCTTAGGGAGAAAACGCACGACTCATTACAATAAGGAAGATTTTGTAACATAAGAGCCGAAGAAAGTCGATATATATAAATATATTTTTGACACAGCTTCTCAAATGTGACCGTGAAGATTCCCTTGCGCAGGTGTCAAATTACAGCCCACGACGCTCTTGCATCTCTTTCATTGCAAGCAGCTTTGCAGCATTACCCTCATTCATGGCATTCCCTGTTACACACGTTTCTTTTAATTTTTTAGGTCGATTTTCATTGTCCCTAAGTACTATGTGTAGCTTCGCAGTGCGCTGATTCTTCTCGCGTAATTTTATTTGTCTTTTTTTATGTGCAACCGGGTTGTAGCCTCTGTAGAGCTAAGCATAACTGTCTAGGATAAACGCACGCTGATAAATACTGCGTAAAATGACCATTTATTTCTAGTTCACACTTTTAAACGTAGAACAGTTCAAGGACTGGACCTGACGACAGATGAGTGTCCGTGTCGCATATTACGCTTTCGGTGCCGAGATACACCCATAGATGGCGTAATCCTCGATGGTGGACTAAGCGGTAGCCGCGCAGTGAAAAGAGGAAGGGCGGCTCGAGCGTCAATAGGCCCCAAAGTCACTGTAGCTGGGTAGGGTGTGGCAGGGGCTGCCACACGTCCTTTCCCGTGCATCTCTACTCTACAAATAACGTAATCCCAATCTAGGGCGACTCCGCGATGCCAGTGCGGCCAGTGTTCCTCGCTGGTATGGACACGTTTCAACCATGACCTCCGAGACTGGCGTGTAATCTCGGAGGCTATGCTTTAACTGCGCCGTCGCCTGATCGTTCCCTATCGGCGCTAGTAAGTGTCATGAAGCATTCTTTAACTGCACCGCTCACAGACGGCGGCGCCGCCCCTACACGCCTAGCCCCGCCAACAGGGAGCACCGTGCGAGAGAGAATACGTGAGAGATATAAGGCGCGTTTGTCGCGCATGTGCCTCGGTAGCTTAGTCGGTGGAGCGCCGGGCGCTCATCGTCACGGACCGAGTGATCGTAGGTTTGATTCCCGGCGGCGCAGCTTCTTCTTATAATCTTTTCTTTCTCATCCATTAGCGTCCATTTTACCAATGTCATATCCGTGACGGAAATGCGTCACTAATGTCTTCGTGGACAACGGCATAAAACACCTTTGTGTTAAAAATTCACTGACGATTACGAAACTGCCTAATGCAAATTAGACAGTTTAGGGCAACGCCAATTGTATTTGAATTTTTGGCTATCCGCAGTTCTAGCAGTGTCACATTCGTTACATATTGCCACAGAAAGTGCCAGCGCTGGAGCGCTACGCACATCCCGCTGTGCAAGGTAGGCGTCGCGAACCAAAGGAAACACCGATAGCAGCGCTACGACAAGCGAAGCCAGATGTAGTGCACGTGCCAGCGCTGCATGCGCATGAGCCCCGACCGAGGGGCCAGCACAGGCCCGTAGCCAGGGGGGTGCCCCCCCCTTAATTGTGGTGAAGTAGGTGTTTTTACCAAAAATAAATGATGAAAAGAGTTGTTTTGCTCAAATAGTCAAGGTTTTCAGCAAGTGCCCCCCCCCCCCCCCCGAAAAAATTCCTGGCTACGGGTACTGAACCAGCGTGCGTGACCGATTAAGAAAGCGAGGTTAGGGGCCTGTTGTCCGTAATATCGACAGACTCCGCATTCGCTCTCTTTCGTCCTCGTTCGCTCTAACGGTTACGCCGACGTCAGCCAACAACGGCGACGCCGCTCACCGCAAGAACGGGCGCCTAAGAGCTGCGCTCTCAAATGCTCTCTTCAGTTATCTACCCTAAACCCTAGAGGTAAATGCAGAGTTGAAGAGGGAAGGCAACAGTTCAATTCTGTCGAAGCTGTGCATGTGCATTGGGGCGATGAGAAACCATTATTCTGCTAGGCAATGAAATATTATACTGTAAAGATCTTCAATATTGATTGAAGGATTGCGCGAAAAGAAACAAGCAGAATGTCAGGACTCCACCAACACAACGAAAAAAGTTCTGCATGTATACGACGATCATCCAAAAGCTGGCAGGGTCAGCTAAATTTAAAAAAAAAGAAAAGAAAAGCTGCACGTAACATTGATGTGTAGTCTCCGTCGCTCTCACCTTCGCTTTTCCAAGTTATGTTATGTCGATATCGTTTAAATTAACGTTATATCAAAATTGTTTTTGAAAACACTGACCCAAACTCTTCTTTCTTTTACTTTGCCTGAAATCACTTATTGTGAAAGGAAGCTATGATTTGACAACAAGCAAGTAGAGTCCTTACTTTGGGGAAGAAAGGAAGGAATACGAAAAGGATAAGGCAGGGAGGTTAACCAGACAGCAGTCCGGTTGGCTACCCTACGCCGGGGGACAAAGAAGGGGAGCTGAAAAATGGGAGAGACAGAGAGGGGGGAGAGCGAGAAAAAAAGGAAATGATTAATAAATGCACTGACACGTATGTGGCGGTGGCACTGTAAAAATAGTCACAAGCGCTCACAAGCGTTCACACAGGCCCGTAGTCCTTAAAAAGCACAAAAGTGCTTTAACTGCCTTGTGGGCCGACGAGCGATGGGGACGGTGCTCCAGAAGCATCTGCACGGAGAGCGGCCGATCTTCCAATCGTCGCACCGCATCAGAAAGAGTTCGTCTTTCGGAGGCAAATCGAGGGCAGCGGCATAACAGATCATCAATGTCTTCCTCAGTACTGCAGACCTCGCATGCCGCACTGTCGGTGATTCCAATTAATGTTGCGTATGCCTTCGTGAAGGCAACTCCCAACCAAAGCCGACAAAGAAGTGAAGCTTCACTTCGACGAAGTCCGGATGGAGGTCGGAGTTCCAACGTAGGGTTTATTTGGTGAAGTCTCGTACGTCGTATACTTGGCATGTTCCATTCCGCCAAACAGATACTACGTGCCAGGTGACGAAGCTGCCTCGCAGCGTCTGTCCTGGAAAGAGGAATCGGAATGGTGGTCTCTTCTTGATGGGATGTGCGAGCAGTGTTGTCTGCGGAAACATTGCCACTGATACCGCAATGACCAGGTAGCCACTGAAAGTCAACCTCGTGGCCTTTTTCTTTGACGCGGTGATGAATCTTGAGAGTTTCGTACGTAAGCTGATCATGGCATCCGCGTCGGAGAGGTGACCGCAGGCACTGTAACGCCGGTTTCGAGTCGGAGAAAACAGCCCATTTGCCCGGTTTCTCCGAATCGATGTACTCTAGGGCACAACGCAGAGCCATAAGTTCTGCCGCCGTCGATGTAGTTACATGGGATTTTTTGAGTCGTAGGGTTATTTCTCGTGCTGGTATCACCACCGCACCGCCGGAACTGGACGCCGTGGTCGACCCATCGGTGTAGATGTGTACGTGGTTACTGTAGGTTTCGTGCAAGAAAAGTAGGCTCAATTGTTTTAGTGCTGGGGTGGATAAAGCTGATTTCTTCTGCTGCCCTGGAACTGTTAGGCTTACTTGTGGAAGGTACATGCACCACGGAGGAAACACTGGCTTCTCCGCAGGCGCATACCCTGATGTGAACGATGCGCGATGGGCGTAGACAGTTGCACTAAATGTCGTACGGGGCCTTTCCGCAGCGAGGCTTGCCAGGTGGTGGGAAGGATTTCTGGCATATTGCCTGAGGTAAGTGCGCATGGTTTCAACGGTGATGTGCGTCGTGATCGAGTAGTCCTGAGCAATGGCAATGGTTTCAGCCGTTGAAGTGCAGCGTGGTAAACCAAGGCATATCCTAAGAGCCTGAGCTTGAATGCCTTGTATCGTACGAAGGTTAGTTTTGCAGGTATTGGCTATTGCAGGTAGGCTGTATCGCAGGAACCCAATAAATAATACCCGGTACATCTGTAACATAGAATGTATGGATACTCCCCAAGTTTTTCCTGCGAGGAACCTGAACAAGTGACAGATAGCGTTCAGCCGCTTTTTCACATAGTTTACGTGAGGAGTCCAAGACAGGTCTCTGTCGATTATGACTCCCAAGAATCTGTGACTCCTGCTGGATGACACACATTGGCCGGTAATTGACATGCCGTAAGCGGACATTGGCTTTCTGGTGAATGCCACGACTGCACACTTTTCACTTGCGATTTCGAGTCCTTGATTACGCAGGTAGCGAGATGTCACTGTAGTTGCCTTCTGAAGTCGAGCTCGAAGTTGACTTTTGGGGACCGCACGAGTAGTAGTATATGATGGAGCATAATTGATTGTTCGTGGAAACGTTTTTACGGCAACTTGAAATAGAAAGAGAAAGACGCATACAGCAAAGAGACAGTAGGTGTTGGTATGTCCCTGCAAACAATAAAAGTAATATCCCAGCGTTATCGGGCTTTCAGAAATGTTCGTTTCAAGGGGCACAGCCTTACTTCTTGCAAACAACAGGCAGGTTTCATAAGTGAAGCCTGTGAACGAAAGTCACGGGTATAAGAACACCAAGTTGAAGTATAGTTGCATCAGTCTTAAGATAAATTTCTTCTACGATTCCACCGCGAGAGCGATCGAGTGTCTATGAAAACACAGAATTCACAGCCGCAAGAGTTATCTGTCAGGAAACTGCTCAGGGCATTGTAATGGAATAGCGGGATGTTCGACTAGCCAGGTGCGAATAAAGTATCCATGAGCGATTCTTGAATCTTGGTCGGTGCTTGAGATAAACAAGAAAAGCTGAGATAATTGTGCAAAAAAAGAATGGGGAGAATTTCACAGAACGAGATTCGTCACCGATAGAATTTGCAGGAAATTTAGACTGACTGCGTCCCATCAAGAAACAGCGCATTAAGCTCAGCGTGATGTCCGTGCTTCAGAGCATAACAAATGTAATGTATTGCATATGAAATGTGCAGTAGCACACTTTCTAGTCTCAAAATACAAATTGAACTTCAAGTTACATTCCGGGAGTTTGTGTCAGAGCCACGACCTCACTATTAGACGCATGAAATGAAGGACTCGGGATTAAGTTTAACAATGTTCGAATCATTACCGTGCACCTAATTCTTGGCACTTGATCGCTTTGCTTGAAGTCCCAGTCGAATTGCAGTCCACTCAGGGGAAATTCAATCTTCTACGTCGAAGCAGCCGCACAACACCATTAATGTTTGCGTTATCCCATTTAGTCTTTGTTGTAGTCATGTCTATGGCGCCATCAAACGTGAAACTCTATCGCTCTAGCACGGCATGAAAAAAAAGGAAAGGGTCACTGCATAAATCTCATTCTCAGAGATAACTGTACCTTGACTTTAGATATTTGAGGGTGTTTTATTTTTGTTTATTTCTAGTTCTAAAAAAAATAACCGATTCTTGAGAGTCTACTCGAAGAAAAGTGAGCGTATGTAATAACCGGGTGGTCTCGCAAAATAGGAAAGTGTGTTCATCGATCACGTGAGCGTAATGACTTCACTTGGTTACATTAGCGGCTATGGAAGACGAACTAGGTATATCGAGAGAAGCAAAATTTATTTAGCAAAGCAGACAACAAAAGGCAAAAATATAATAAACGAGAAGAGAGATGAAAGAAATATGTGATCTGACAAGCCACCATCCCATTTGCTACCTTCTTTCGTGTCGATGCCTGGAATGAGCACGGCATTTATTTCGCACGCCTGCTCGTATCGACCGCTCACTTCCCAAGTATGACTCGAATAAAGTGTGGAATAATGGCACTCGTGCAGCGTAAAAGGGGTGGAACGAACCGCGGTTGCGTTTGAAAAAGTAAGGTAGCCATGAAATGTGCGCGATACGATTTCTTCGAAAGCTATGCAGCATTCCACCTAAACAAAGAGCGAGATTACTCGAGCTTTAACGAGGGAACAAAAAAAAGGGAGAGGCGTCAGTGTTTACGACGAGGAGAAAGAAGCACTGTCCTTTGTGAGGTGCTACTTTTTCGTATCCAGCTTGCAAGGTCTCGCCGCGTGGACGCGTGTCGAGGGTTGGTTGGTTGGTTGCAAAACTTTATTGAGGTCCTGCAAGGCGCGCGTCAGCGCGCAGGGATCATTTTTTAAGAGCGAAAGTGTTAAACCTCGAGGACCAACGGATGACCACAAAAAACTACCATCAACATGAACGGGCATGTGCGTCAGAAATCGCACCAATTCCACTACTCACCATTGGTCCCCTAAAAATTAAGTAGGAAAATAAAGGCATCAATAGAAAAGAAAAAGATAGAAATGGATGAAATACAGAAAGAGAAAAAAAGAGAGAAAGACAGATAATCAACACACATTTATATATTTATATATATATATATATATATATATATATATATATATATATATATATATATATATATATATATATATATAGAGAGAGATGAGAGAGAGAGAGAGAGATACGGAGAATGAAAGAAAGACAGAGAAAAAAAAAACTAAAGAGATAGAGAAAAAAAGATACAAAGAAAGTAAACGGCGTTAGGCAGAAGACTTGAGGATCGACCAGCTTCGCTTTGCCAAGCTTTGCGCGACTTGGTGCAAATTTCCCGCAATTCTTTTCAAATATATGTTGCCTGTATATAGGACGATGTCTTCAATCTGAGGACCTGCTGGAATGTTGAACGTGATGTGCGTGGCAGCCCTTGCATTCGATATGCATTGGATAGACACGCATTCGCTAGAATATTAATGCCACTCCCGCTACGCGTGCGTAGAGACACTCAATTTGATCCCTTAACCGCTTTGGACGAGTAGAGCTCGTCGTTACCAAACTGTGCCAAACCGTTTTGGACGAGTGTGCCTCGTCCGTTTGAGGTAATATCTCCCCATGAGTATTTTGAACGACACTCGCTCGTGTCCAAGCTAATTCGTATGTCACTTCACAGATGACAGCACTTGTTCGGCAATTTCTTTTATTTGAACCACCATTTCACATTCTTTTGCAACTTGTGTTTAGAAGATGTTATTCAGCGAAGGCGACGCGTTGTCACCTTTCGTCACTGTACAGCTCTTCAGGCACTAATTATTGAGATACTGAAGTTTAATTTGATGGCTTGATGTGTAATATTTGCCAGTTTCTCGACGATGACAATATTTCCCGTATCGTGAAAGACCCTAGTAGGCCATGGGACTGTGAACTTTGTTATGCTAACTTGACTTAATGTACGCTTGACTTTTTCGTTAATCAAAACATGCTTTTTAGAAGCAAGATATTTTATATCAAGTAAACAAAAAGCTTTTTAGACAGGAAAATTCTAATAAATTAAACGGTTAAAATGTTAAGGAAAATTAAGACATACGCTCTCCAGTTAAGCTCTCAAGTAGGTAAGAATGCTTCACAATGCTTAACTTTTGAACACAGCTCTGCGGCGTTTGGAGACGCCGTAGTGTGTGGCCTTCGGCTAATTATATCAACTAAGTATTTTTCTTAAAAACGTGCACCTATATATACCTGTAAAAAATCCGTATTTTTAAATGTTGATCACGTTTAAACGGGGTCCCCATGGCAGGCGGTCGAATACACGAGACAGCAGCCCAAAGCCTAATCCCTGAGCGACCACGAGTCCCGGAGGGAAAAGAAAACCTGCTCTGGCTTTAGAGGACTTCGCGATAAAGGTCCGGAAATGTAATTGGGTGCCTAATTAGGAAGCTTTAGAGGATCACTGTTTCGGCACGGAAAGCATACGCCGAGGCATACGTGCACCTCAGCTTTGCAATATCCACCACGTGTTTCCGATGGGTTGGAACAATTAGAGAGAGGTAGAGTATCACGCTCAGCGAGGAATCCCGCCAAGGATTGTGTAATGATAACAGCAAAATAAAATAAGGAAAGAACAACTCATGGCAATGCGGTTTTGCGCATTAAACATCCCGGCGCAACATCTAGCCGCCCGGGAATTATGAGGCTACAGTAAAGCAGTGGTCATTAAGCTGAAAACGCCGCAGGTTTTCGTAGATAAGATTCTCTAATTAGTAGTTGTCTACACTTGGTCCGCTGTCCTCAAGGGGGATGAAATTTAGGAAATAAAACAATAGAAGAGGTGCAAGAAGGTGTGTCTTGTCTCTGAAAACTGCGCAGATTTCCGATGGGGTAGGAAAACTGACGTCTCTCATAAAAGGCGCCATCGACTAATTCGAAGGTCCTTGTGGCCCAATTTTCTACGACGGTATGCCATCTTCTCATCTATGCCAAACAAATATTCTTGCTGATAGAAGCATACTGAGAGGAACAAAACAGACGACTTCAACGTTGAGAGTTCAGCGGTGATATTATCAGCTAGCCTTATTTTCTGCATTTGAGTTTTATGATCATTGAATAGTCCTTATTTTGCGCTAAAGCTCATTCAGCACACTTCTGCCCCACCTTTAGGCCCGTACTTAAACAGCCGCTTTCGTTCGTGGTTGCGCAGTAGTGAAGCTGTCACAACGTGAAGCACAAACCCCAAGGTTTCGTCTTGGTTACCGCCTAATTTCGTTAACGAGAAAAAACTGGAAATAAACGGAGTGGCTAAACTGCTTGCTTGAGGTAGCCGATAATTCCAACTGAAGTTCTAACAGGTTTGTTTATCGGCGTAGGGATTATTTGTTTCTTTACTGGAGCAGAACATAAGAATTTTTAAATGGAAAAATATGTAGAACTCCTGCATATTGCTTCTGTTCACCAGGAAATTATCATGTATTATGGTAATTCCTAAATCAGTTCATTTCTTGGCACTGTCACGCGTACGATGACAGCAACCACTCCACTCCCTTGGAATCATCCTACTCTGCTGATGAGACTCCCACACTTTCATGAAGCAAGACGACCGTACTTAAAAACAAACAACTTAATGACAGCTACAAGTTGCTCCAGCGTTCATAATGTGTGTGTTATTGACATTTACTTTTCGAGATGCAACCTTAAAGCACCAAACTATGGTGAAGCCGGATGTCGAATATTATTAAAACGTCTGGACCGGCAACAGCGGAATGTAAGCTCGGCCCAGAAAGAGTGTCGTATCTCGTGCACGCCACTTCAACTTCTCGCCTTCCATGCTAAATATTGTGATACATTCGTGCTTGTTAACCTAGCCTATACACCGCGCCGTTAAGTGCTTCCTTACCTTTGTTATTCGTCAATGGTGATGATTACCAAGCGACAACTCTACACTGAACGAACACTTTGACATATTTATGCTATGACTGTGTGTAGCTTACTTGATCGGCCTCGCAAAACCGGAATATTCGCGCGTGTGGGTTACTTATCGCCTATTATGTATTCGAATAGTAATAGTAAAAAGCAGGGAGGGAAAAAGGCATCCCTAGACGTAAAAAAGATCACTAGTCATACTACGACTCAGTGACCCAGCTTGCAATATAGTCGTCTTTTATAATGCACCTTTAAAGTCATCGTTTTTCCCAGAGAGGCCGCGGCACCCAAGAAGTAAGTTCAATAACCCCTTATGCTGAGGAGCCACTATTTATAAACGTACTTACATATATTTCTTTATTATTGCAGTGCTGATGCTTTACAAGAATCCATTTCCAACATCGGAAGAGAGTTTCTACGACGCATCTTCAATGTAATATTTTAAGACCGCGTGCTTTTGACGAGCTCCGATGCTCGCAACAAGTGACGCAACGGGCGCCACACATAACGACATAAAACGAAAGCTTTAATAACAAGTTATGCTACGAGGAAAACGTCGTGCTTCATTTCGCTGCAGCGGTGGTTTCAGAAACCGGAAGTGAAGTGTGAAAAAGAGTCGAATTCCCATCTCCCTGTAAAGCGCAGAATGCGATCCTCGTTTATTATGCATACTGATACGGCCAACGTCTACAATCCGAGCATAGGTACATCGCCTAGTTGCTTGTTCCGGGCGAACAATGAAAGTACGAGATAGATGTTCTAGTTCACTCGCCAGTTTGAAAGCAGCACACATTATAGCTGTATTTGATGCATTTTCCCTACCGTCTTATTCTCGTTCGTTCATGCGTAATCTCTGCATGCTAAACTTCTCTCTCTAACAATGTATGGATGACAGAACTTTAAATTAGGGTATCCGAATAGTAGTGCACACGGTACTACTGTACATGCATGGACAGTGCTTGCATTCTGGCACTGAATGCATCAGGCAGATGACCCTGCTTCATTAATTTTCTCCTCTAAAAGCAGTGTTTCTTTAATAATTCACAGCACTAGAACGTCGAAGACAGGTTAAGTTGGTCGCGGAACACTTATTTTATTTCTCGGTTAAAACACTGAGGTCAGAAAACTTCGCGAATAACGTTGCCGTCGCACTTTCTAAAATCGCTTGACATTACCTTTTCATACAGCAATGCACTTCTTATCGCGTTTATTATTCGTCATATATCCCTCGTGCTCTGGCCAGCATGAGGACGAAAAAGACGAAAGAGAATAGAACAGCGAGCCTAGCTAATTTTGCTCCTCAATATACAGGGTGTCCCAGCTATCACGCAGCGCGATTTAAAAAAAGAGGAGCGGCGTTACTCGAAGCAAGCCTACTGCTTATTGTTCTCAGTACACTGGAGTAGCCACTGCTATTTTTTTTCAATATTGAGGTTTAATTAATTTGTCATAATTATATTTGTAACTCGACAAATACTCACCTAATTGTGAAAATGTTAATGAGGCGTATCTAGGCATGTTCAAATGGCATCTAACTGCGCTATTTTCAACAACGTGCTAATTGCGCGATAATTTTTCCGGTTGATCGAGAAAGCCCGCGAAATCTGAAAAGTGACGCGTGACTAGGCCGCTGCTCGCATCGGGAACCAGCGCCCTCAAACAAGCTCGCTATGAGGTAGCCGGTATCAAGGAAGAAACAGAGGAAAAAAAATGGATTGCCCTATCTGCCATCCACCGGCCAAAGAAACGCACCGCTTGGTTTTAGAGAGTCAGGCCGTAATCACAACAGCGCTCCTGTCGCGTTTATAAATGAGAACAGTCGGCCGTGAGATATGGATAATGATAGTGGTGTACTATCGAACGCAATATATCCCAGCGAAACTTCGACGCATATTGTACGCACCCGACCTGTACCCTTGCCAAAATGCGCAACGCTGTCTCTGGCCACGGACAACAGGCAAAGCGGTTGTTTGCAGAAAGCTTATTTAAGGGCGCTGGTTTGCTTTGCGGGTGGGAGCGTAGTCACGTGTTATTCCCACGTGGGGACCGAATAACACGTGACTACGCTCCCACCCGTCTGTAACCGACCAAAATAAAGTTGTTCTCTCTCTCTCTCTCTCACGTGTTATTTTTCATATTTCGCGGGCTTTCTTGTTCAGCTGGAAAAAATGAGCACGTCATTATTACGTTGTTGAAAATTGCGCAGTTAGATTTCGTTTGAACATGCCTACATAAGCCTCAATTGCATGTTCATAATTACGCGAGTATTTGTCGAGTTATAAATATAATTATGACTAAGTAAGTAAACCTCATTAACGAAAAAATTAGCAGTGGCTACTACAGTGTACGAGGAGCGATAAGCAGTAGGTTCGCTTCGTGTAACGCCGTTCATCTTTCTTAAAATCGTGCTGCTTGATAGCTGGGACACCTTGTATAATGCAGTTAACGTGTGCCGGCATTCATACTTTAAATAGGTATGGGTATGAGCTTGTTGGCAAGGCTTCATGGGTTCGAAACAGCGTGAAACTAACGAGGACACAGAAAGAAACAGATGGGACGAAGCGCTGAACTACCATTGTTGATAGTTCAGCGCTTCGTACATATATAATAATAATGTCTGGGGTTTAACGTCCCAAAACCACGATATGATTATGAGAGACGCCGTAGTGGAGGGCTCCGGAAATTTCGACCACCTTGGGTTCTTTAACGTGCACCTAAATCTAAATACACGGGCCTCAAAAATTTCTGCCTCCATCGAAAATGCAGCCGCCGCGGCCGGGATTCGATCCCGCTACCTTCGGTTCAGCATTCGAGCGCCATAACCACTAGACCACCGTGGCGGGGCAGCGCTTCGTACAGTCTGTTTCTGTCTGTGTTCTCGTTATTTTCACGCTGTTTAAAACCCATGAGGCATTCATATTATTCATCATTATAGCACTTTTCCTTGAGGCATATGTGTGGCTCAGGAATTCCCGTTACATACATAGAAACAGAGCAATATACCACTGCAGAGGACCTGACGATTTTTTTTCTGCACGTAAAAAAACGCATTTACCGACTTCTAATCTTTTCTTTTTAAGCCTGGCGAATCGCAAAAGAGGTGAGGGTAGAGAAAAGACTTGAGAATCATTTTCTGAACTGTAGTCTGACTTTACAACAAACAACAAACAACCATATCGTAACTCTGTCACCGCGTTCGTTAAAACGCGTAATGCTTGTGAAATTGATTTTTTATAAATTGTACTGATACCACGATTCGTAAGCTTCTTTTTAATTCAAACACTGAAGGAAAAACACCCGTGTCATTCACAAAATAAGATGCGTAATCCTTCCTGATAGCTCTAAACAACTTTCAGTGCCATGTAACAGTGACCTATTTTGAGCATTTAAGAATTGCACATGTGCTTTAACAAGATTCTGACATTTTGTAAGTGATAGTGGTTTCGCGATATTGCAAGCAATCTTGAGACGTCGTAAAACACATTAAAACATTCACAAATGGCTGGCAGCTTGCTTCAGCTTTCATTCATTGCTTGTAATACTGACATATGATCGTCAAGATTGACATTGTACGCATTAGCAAGGTGCCAGTGCCATTACCCTCTGACGCAGCTTCGAGCGTAGCGTATGCATTTGTTTTGCTTTCCTGTGTATTGAAATAAAGATAAGAACATCACAGGGTCCCTTGTGCATTAACCTCAGACGACCCGAAGGCGAAAGCCATCATATATTTCTTCTCAGACGACGTATTAGGAGACTAAATGAACGATCGGTCATGTAGGCTCCCTAGATGTACTTATCCTGCCCCGCCACCCTCCGAACGTTTTGTTCACCTAGCGTGGTTTCGCACTGGCTCCACGATCGGAGGCACCTCACCTGGTTTTGCACTGCCTCTGTGATCAGCCCACCTTTGACCAAGCTATGATGCCATGTGATGACAATGTAGGCTTATGCCACAGGAGAGAAGGAACGAGACGGCTGAAACAGAATCGAAGTCAGCAGGGAACCCGAGCCGTGAATTCACGTGCCACTCCAAAGCGCCGTCTTTATTTTTTTTCGCTTGAGGTCGCGCGCTCTCCGGTTTTGTTCGCCGCCCAGAGGAGGCCGCTACAGCGGCATTATGTGGCGTTACATCAAAGAACGTCACGCCAAAATTTGTGACGTCATGAAGACGTCACAAATGTTTGCGATCTGTGACATCATGATGACGTCATATGGTATATCATCACGTGATGATGATATTTTTGTGCCACTCATCCCCAACGCCGCCGGACACGGGACGCCGACGGTCAATTTTCGTGTTTAGTGAGGCATATAAGGCTTCAGCCTTAAGAACATATAGCGACACTTCATCCCGTAACGTGCAAACTATTTTGCTTCCGACACATGGGCGCTGACGTTTTGTAATAATATAATAATATCTGGGGTTTAACGTCCCAAAACCACGATATGATTATGAGAGACGCCGTGGTGGAGGGCTCCGGAAATTTTGACCACCTGGGGTTCTTTAACGTGCACCTAAATCTAAGTACACGGGCCTCAAACATTTTCGCCTCCATCGAAAATGCAGCCGCCGCGGCCGGGATTCGATCCCGCGCCCTACGGGTCAGCAGTCGAGCGCCATAACCACTAGACCACCGTGGCGGGGCGCGCTGACGTTTTGGGCTGTTAAAGAAATGTTGTCGTATTTTTTTAGGGGCGAAGCTCCTTAAGGCGGCACCCGTTCGTCCCTCGTAGTCGTAGTCGTAGTCCGTAACCAGTCTTACGCTTTGACCTCCAAGGTGGTGCCGGTGGGAGATTTTTCCTGTGCGTTGTTGAACAATAAAAAATTCGCAGCGGTAGCTAAAAGCCGACTTCTTCTGTCTCTCATTCCCATTAGCAGCCATTCTTTACCTCCAAGGTAGTGCCTGGTGAGATTTCTTCTGTGCGTGATTAAACAATAAAAATTTTGTTCAAAACGCCGTTTATTGATGAAATAAACCAACGAAAGACGCCAGATGTTTTGTAAAAGCAAAACGGAAGAACGCCAGATGTTTCTAAAGCAAAAGGAAAAGACGCCAGCTGCTTAACAAAAGACGCCAGATGTTTTCTAAAGCAATGGTTTTCTAAACAATGAAAATTCGCAGCGTACATGTAAAATTAAAGTCAGCTGCAAGTCGTCATAACTCATCGAACCTTTAGTATAAACGCGCCCTATCTCACGTCGGTGATGATGTACTGAGCAGAATTCACGGAAGATTCACGGTTTACCGATGAACCTCCGCAGCTTCGCCCACTCATCATCATTCACTCCGTGGATATGCTGTGATTTTTTTTTATATGTGGCGACGTGAAATTAGGGCATTTTCGATGGAGGCGAAAATGTTTGAGGCCTGTGTGCTTAGATTCAGTTGCACATTGAAGAACGCCAGGTGGTCGAAATTTCCGGAGCCCTCCACTACGGCGTCTCTCATAATCATATCGTGGTTCTGGGACGTTAAACGCCAGATATTATTATTATTATTATTATTATTATTATTACGTGAAATTAAGGATGTTATGAAATATGGAATGCACCAACTCAGCCGTTTTCATGCGTACGCGTCTACCGTAGCACTGTTCGTTTAGTTCTTAGTAAATAGTCAAAACGGGAAAGTTAACGAGCCCAGTATAGCGGCACCGAAACGCCTCGCTAAAGTAGCCTATAAAAGTAAGCGATAAAGAGCATCCTAGCGCTGTCATCCTCCAGGATAAAGGAAACGAAAGCAGCAAGTTTTGCGCAGACACCGGAAAGTCTCCTGGCCAAGGGGGCCGTTCCAGCTACTTCATCACACCCGGCCGGGCTACAGGACGCATTGCTTCGACGCTGACGTTAGCAGTAGCCATTGTGTTGGGCTCCCACAGCTCCTCGATTCATCATACGGGAAACCGATGCGGCGCCACGTAGCGGTCACCCCGTCCCGTCACGGACAACGTTGCTGTCGGCGACGAGCTGTCTTCGACGTTGGGGCGTTAAAGTAAGGAAGGGATGGACGCTGCTGCGAAGGCGGAAGGAAAGCAAGCCTATACAGGGACGCCAGTCTACACCACAGCTGCCAGGGATGACGCCAACATGCTGTTAGAAGCCGCTCGCGTAAGGAGGGAACGGCGCGTCCATTTGTCAGACGCCGGGTGCTTGGATTTCGCCTCATGATCTCATCACGTTCGGGCGTGCCCAACTGCGCGGCAGGAAACGGCGGCGGCGATTCTCGTCTCGTTTCGATGCCGCCCGCGTCGTTTCGGCCAAGACTGATAGTGAGAGGTCAGAAGGAGGACGAAGCAACTGGCCCATGCACCAGATTCAGTGTGACGAAGGCATGTCGTGTGTGGTCAGACGTGAAAACAGGTTCCGGTCTGCGCGACAGGGCGCAACGACCCAGTTCTATAAGACACAATGCCTTTGCACTCAAGAATTCCTCACGGGCCTTCTGGCAGCGGAAATTGGTGTAATAAAGATTATCGTTATAACCACTTTTTAAGATAACTTTTGTGGAAAAACAGGGACAAGATGAGTGGACGTGTGATAGAACAATGGCTTATTGGACGGAATATGGCACACCCGTTCCTCATCTTTTCTTTGTGTGTTTGTTTGTTTGTTTCTGCGTGCCTGCTCTTTTCTCCGCTTTCCTTTCCATCTTTCTTTCCCGTTCCCCTTCCCCATAGTGTAAGGTAGCAATCCGGCTGCTACATAGTGGTTCACCTCCCCACTCTTTCTTCATACTTATTGCTTTCTCTCTCTCTCTTTCCCTCTCTCTTTCGCTCTCTCTAAGTCTCCAGTGAACGTCGGTCGCTCCAGGATAAAGTGCACGTGAACGAGTTCGGAATGTACACATTTCGTTTTCAACTTTGCAACCTTTGTTTTTCTGAAAAGTTAAAATTGTATTGAAAGTTCGTGGTGGCCTTAAAAATAAAGAAACGAGTATCGCATTTATAGAATTAAGGGCAGGGCACGATATTAGCTTTTTTTTGTCATTTATGGGAAAACTTTTGTGTTTCTTTAGATGATATAAAATACAACCTTAACTCTTGAGACGAAATTATAGGAACTAATGTACGCCGCAGTTCGACAAGCTGGGCCCGATTGTCGCGAAAAAAAGAAAGGTTTTCTTTTTTTTCTCTTTGTGAGAGAGACTATGGTTCATTAGACACAGTTTGTGACAATATATATACAGCAATAAATCTGTGGAAAACTAGGTATCAAGAGAAGAAATAGAGAGATAACGGTGCGAGTTACGTTGTAAGTATAACACAATATTTTACAAATGTTGAGTGTTTTCTATCCCATGTTTTCCGAAACGTTATCGTAGGGCCATCACTGTCATCAGCGTTTTTCTTTCAGTTATATCAACACGTACTTGGCATTTATTTGAAAATACATATATCGAGCTGAGTGACTTTGTTTTTTTCTTTCTAATGTTTGACGATTCCTAAGTGAGAAAACTAGCCGCGTCGCGATTGTGACGGGTAAGCGCATTTCCTTAACTACGGTATAGTTAAATGAACTACATCACACACAAAGGAACAAGCGAGATAATGACCGCAAGTGTTGGAGAAGTGTTAGCGCAGCTGCCCTCGTCAGACAGCAAGAAAAAACCCAATCGTCTTTTATGCCTACTCGACAAATTATCATCTTGCAACGGAGCCAATAGATTGCGAAGATGTTAATGAAAGGACGCGTGTACGCGTGGACACTGAAAGATATTGACAGAAATTTCCCACTGGAGAGTTGTAAGGTAGTTGTTAAGCACTCTTTGCAATTGTGGTCTCTTTTGACTAATGTAGTAGTAGTCAGTCTCGGCTTATGGAGTATTATTTAAGCGTGACTCATTAGGTACGAATAATCTTTAATGAGTAATTATTTATTTATTTTGACCAAACTAATCTTAATTTATGTTCACTACATAAGTATCATAAGATACTAATTGTACTTGACTATAATCCTGTAAATTGCCGCACGGCATTTGTAGAATGTATAAATATATATGTGGCACGCATTATCGATTGCTTATGCATTGAAAGAAATGTTAGGGGAAAATGTCACACGGAAAACCACAAAGTTATATGAATGATGTACCGAACGGAAGCGATTGAGGGAAGAGTTTCGAATATGCGAGGACCTATGGAAACAGCTTTCACACGTGGTCTGACTACACAATATTGCCATTGCATTCTGAGGTATACAATGACGCATTAGAATCAAATAATGAAATAGTGAGTGAATTTCACACTGAAAAAGAAAATGTGTGCGTCCTGAAAAAGTAGTGGCAGTAGAAGCCTTATTTGTCGTAAGGATATCTGGGCAGACCTCCTCTGCCAGTGCAGGCCTCCACTGTTCGCTGTAGCTAGCTGGGCTGTATTAAGGATAGTTCTCGAGCTCTGTGAAGTTTCACAAAGCCAAGCCTACCAATCCATTTTACTTGGCATCACCGCTATGAAGGAAGAGCTGGATTTCAAGGCCGTAGTTTAAAGGCCCACATTGCGTAGTAAAGTAAGTGTTGACACCACCCCGCCCCTAGGACAGGTTTTCTCACAGAGTGCTCGGTGTATCTGACTAAGTATTTGGACGTGTGAATATCTGTCTGTATAGCATGTTAGTCCTTGTAATGCTCCATCGTAAGGTCTTTGTATATAGGCGGCTGCATCTTAGGTTCTCTCTTCTTTAATATTCGAGGACGTCGTCCGGGAGATAGGTCAGTTCTCAAAAGTACCGACAATGAAAATTTGCTGATTGATAGTCTTGGCCGTAAAAGTAGCAAGCAGGAGCGCTGTAGAGCAAGGGAAGAACAAGAGAGAAATTTTACGACAAAATAAAAATGCAGTAAACAGGAATGTAAAAAATACCGTCATAGAAACTAAAATTAGGTTCGCCTCACTAGTGCAGAAAGGATAATTGCAAAAAATAGCAAAATTTCAGATGCTGAGCAATGTCATAGGTAAAAGGTGAGCCATACATTCTCAACACTATTAAAACTCCAGAGAGCCTGAGAAGAGATTTGTTTTCACGAAGTCTAATGAAATTCCTGAAGAAGTCTTATACGGGCCGGGCCGTCTGTGACCTCGGAAAGCTTTGCTTTCGGTCTTGCGTTGCGCACTTAATTTGACTAATTTTCTTTTTCAGGAATAGCCTCTGCATTAGCGTCTTTTTTACGTTTTGTCCTTTGCTGTAGCCAGTTTTATTTTCCTTTCTCCTGTCACTATGAGTAAGTGACGTTGTTTTTCCAGCCTCTTTTGATGGTGGCTCTTTAATAAAAGAAGCGTAACTACGCTACGGAAGTTTATCAAAATTGAAGTTCGGGCCAGTTTGTTTTGCTTTAGACAAGGTCGGACAGTTTTAGTGATAGGACAGACACTGAAGATCATAAGCAGTTATCATTTCTTCTCACATCACTTCTTGCGGTGTTGAGAATACTTACTAATATGTCTAAAGATAAGGATGTTACCAAGAAGCATCCAAAGCGATGAACGAAGAAAAACAAGCAAAAGAACATTATCCGCTAGTCTTCTTTTTCCATCTTATTGCCACTGTTCCAATTTAGGTGCAAAATTTTGTACTGTTTCGAATTGGGTCACTCAAAGCGACAGGTGCGGTCGCGCTCAATGGACTGGGAACATGGGAGCGCGTGGCCTCACAAGCTCAAAGAGTGCGCATGGCTTCGACTTGCCCTCATTTACATAACTAAATCATTTTATCTCATTATGCATGATCCCGAAGTGAGAGAACAGCGTTTAAGTTTAGACATAAAGGCTTGTAGAAGCCACGGCCGATCTTTCAGCTCATCGTGCCTCGAACGCCCACGTTGCAAGTGGTATTAAGCGTGACAGTACGCACATAGCGCCTTGTTCCTTAAGCTGCACATAGGAAGCTGATGACTCCCCCCCCCTCAAGTCAGAGCGCCTCATACTTTCACTCACATATACGTGCAAACGCGAGCACGTTCGCAAGCGCTTATGTATGTGCGTATGTTTTGGAGCGGGCGCTTAGCAGGCAGCTCTCGTGGATGTGCATGAGCCTCCCGTTCTCATTAGAATGTAGAATCAGCACCACTATACGTGCCACAGTGGCACGGAGGGCGCAAGCGGCTAACAACGACAAAACTGCTCGCATGCGCCGCTGAAAAATAGGTCATGCGCCACGTGATTCGATTACAAGTTACAACGCCCGGGTGAGTTCAGCAGCGCAGAAGCTGCGTTGCTCGAAAATTAGTTTACAACGCCACAGAGCAGTTATCTTTCCAATATCTTTCCGTGAATGCAACTTTTCAACGCTGCTTTCCCTGTGACCTCTCCTATGGCAGGGTCCTTTAATGGATGTGACGCGATTAGGTATGGCAGATGTAAGCTTGTAATATAGCAGCGCCAAGTCCTTGCTCCCAGCCAGCGTAAACTAAATATTAGCGGCGACATTTCATTATAGATATCGGAATCTATAAGCGGCGTAGAATTTTCTAATGCGCGAGAACTACACAATAGAGTTGAAATTTTTCTTACTCATGCCGTCAGACAACGTCATTTAAAAGTGGAGCCATAGGCGTGTGCCGGAATCCCCTTCAGAGGCAGGGGGGGGGGGGGGTGAAGGTTCATCGCGGCCCCCCCTTCCCTATCAAGGCAATGTATGGGGCAGAATTTGCAACCCCCTCTTCTTAGGTGACTTGGGAGGGCGGCTCCCCCCCCCCTCCTCACGTACGCACGCGTATGAGTTCAAGGAAGAAACATGTACAATGACGCAAAACACAGAGAATAAAATGTTACAGAGGCACCTCAGTTTGGTTATGTGCATTACTTGTGGAATCGGCGCGTAGCACACAGAGCCACAGAGGCAACGAGCGCGGCCGGCGAGGTCCCCCGTGTCTGAGGACGGCGTGCGCGGGCGTGTCGACTGCATCGACGTACAGACGGGTCCACTGTTAAAGGGAACACTTGCGTGGAGGGCGTGTCCTGACTTCGCTCTCTTGCAAAAGCACACTGGCTTAGATTTCTATAAGGCTGCTGGAGGTTGATAGCTTTGACTCCTTTTGACAGACATAGTGCCGCGCACGGGCAAGGTTTCCATATCCACTTGAAGTTAGAGGGCAAGCAATATGAACGATGCTAATTCGAGTGTTCCCTTTAACAGTGGACCGTACTGTACATACATGCTATTTAAACGCCCATGTCAGGAGACATAATCCCATGAAGTCCCACCTTGGTCATATGACCTTAAACATAAGGTTGTTACTTGGTCACGTGATTGCGTGACATGAAGCGATCACTTGGCCATGGCCTCGAAGTGGACAAGATCACCTTCGGGAGAAAGCCATCCAAATTTCGGAGATTAAGTTGGAGAGCTGCCAGGCCTATTTTGAGCGTCGGTAAATTCAATTTTCCTATTGTGCAAAGTCAGTTCTTTGGGCGCGGGCCACCCTGATTTTCGGTGTGACTTAAATCAACTTTAGGAATAGGTGAGGCCGAACTGGGACGCGGGTCGACTCTGGTGTTTAATTGGCCATAGTAAAAGTTTCGGCAGTGGCAAAATTGCATTTCAATAGCCTTCAAATTTGATATCATCACTTGGTGGCGTGGTTAATTGCTAGCATCTCATATTAACGCCAGACGGACGCCGGACACACAACAGATTTTTCTGTGTCATGGGGCATATAACTATTTTGAAGTAATAATAAAGCTAACAAATGCAACAAGCTGTACATTGATCTTTCAACGACAAGACTGCGTAAGCACGCCAATCTAAAATCATGTCTTGAGAACAGTATTGCGGTACAGATGAGACAGAGGCGCTTCTTTAGTCCCGTCTATTGTGCTTTACCTTTATAAGGCACCCATGTTCACGAGCATGGCTAAATGTATCGTTCTATGAAAATAAGTGAAATCGTTAATATTTCAATTATTTTGTTGAAGGGATCACCGAAATTATCGCAAGAATTCAAATGGATGAAATCTGCCTTCCTAGCATCTTGCTGTGAAAGCGTGTTTCTTTTAAATTTCATATTTGCATAAATTTCATAAGTTTTCAAGCTTATGAAAGAAAAACGCAAGATGGCTGTCTTCCAGGCTCAGTTTGTTGTAGCGCTTAATTTTAATTTTACGCAAAGATTACCTAAGAGAGTTTTCAAACGTTCATTTAAATAAAGCTTTAGTATGATTGTCTATTGCAGTTTTCTATGAAACTTATTAAACGTATTTAAAGCCTAAAATCGCATGCTTTATCGCTTCTACGCTTAGCGCTCCAACGATCAAATAAGGATAAGTTTCTTCAGAGAACACAGAAGGCTAGAATTCTTGTTCTTAGTATGCAGTGGATGGTGCTAAGAAGAAGAATTCGCTGAATATTCAAACGCGTCTACTGTACACGCGTATAAGAAGGGAAATGGCATGGAATGAGGTCACGGCCGTCACAGGGCCAGCGCCATTTTTCATTCCACGCATTATGAATGGATCTAGTTAGGTGCATATACGTCTGGAGAAGACGCGATAAGGGGGCGTCTGCGAACTTTATATCGACACTTCGCTGCAGTGCTGGTGCGCGTGCTTATAGTAGATAGTCGCCTTTGTAAAATTTCTTTCGCATATTTTCACATTTTATTTTTTACCCTTGCCTCTAATCTATCTTCAAGCACATTAGCGCCGCTTCCCGTTTTTTTACGCTTTCCGCCCTTCCACCTCATGCGTATTATAGGGGCGGCTATCAGACTATGTGCACGCTTGGGTCCTATGTACTTCCTGCTGCTGCGCAACTTCGAGAACACCTTTCTGGATGTGATGCGGACTTTCTTCTCTTGGGCGTTCTGATGCTCGCACTATTTCAAAGGAAAGGTGAGAGACGTTTCCGTTCTTTGCGATACGATCTTCGCCTTGTAGCCGGCCTTTGTTGCTTCCGTTCGAGCCGGGCGGCGGCGCGCGTCTTATCGTACGTACAAGAAGTACCATCTTTCATCAGTCTGAAGAACCTTCGTCTTGAAAATGTAGAGGTTTACGAGCGGAACATTCTGTATTGTTCCAGCAATCCCTGAACTTTTTTTCAGAGGCGTGACTTGCTCGTTTCCCTCAAATAAAGCAGAAGATAATTTTTTGCGCGCACGCATTCAGCAGTTCTACTCGGTGTTGTATTTTGTGAACGTTTCGATCAAACAGTTTTTTCTTGTCTGCTGATACCTACGCTGTTGCCCTGAGCGTATTTTCTTAACTCATTCTTGCAATGTTCATTTCCAGCGCAACTGCGCGAGCGGGCAGAAAAGCTCAGCGCAAGTCGATTACAGCTCTGCATAATTTGTCCTTCTTACAAGCGAATTTCATTTCTTTTCGTTGGAGAAATAATTTATTACAGTAGGTAAATCACCTCAGAGATACAATGAGCGTCATGAGGTGCAAGAAGAAACAAAGAAAGATAATAAAAACAAATGGGCGAAGTCTGAAAGTATACCCTGCAAACGAATTTATGGTTGCCACTGAGTAAAGTTGCTTCTTATGAGCGTCTAAGAGTCGCAAAAAGAAAAAGAAAGAAAATTAAAGAGAATTTTCGCAAGGTGTAGGTCGGTTCAGCAACTCTACGTATTCAAAAAATTCTGTTCCGCAGTCCTTTGCATATTGCATTAGCGTAAATCAGCGGCCACTTTCTCAGTCTCAACTACCCCCGCTGCTCTCTACGACACGCCTTGCTGCGAAGCAATGCTCCTAATTTGAGGAACAAAAACCAAAATGTGGGGAATTCTATTAGAAGGCTCCGCAGGTTTTCCCATCGTGATTCTTAACGAGCTCACTGAGTTCTATATGAGCAGCAACCCAACGTGTTCGGTGGTTTACAATGTTTGGCTTCTTCAGACTACCCAGATGGCGGCGGGGGAGGTTACTGCGACACGTTTATTGCGATAGCAATTATATGGACAGTCTCGGCTGGACTTTGCCGTCGCCGTCGCCGCCGTCATGCACCGTATATGTATAAGTATGTATATATATATAAAAGGCCCAAAGAAAAATAATTTAGAAAAATGCTTCGGAATCGCGGAATCGAACCAGGGACCTCTTGTTCCGCAGCGAGCGGCGCTATCCACTACGCCACGAAACGCAGATCCTCCACGTAGCTAACGGCGAGCGTTATATACACACCCTTTAGCGCTGGACGGACTCGAAGACAGCAGGCGATAATAAGCGTTTCTTCATTACCAGCGAGATGGCGCTAGGGGCCCGACGGGCGCATTTAAAAGTCGTCGGCGAGCTCGCTCGCTTCTTCTTATATTTGCGCATGGGAGAAGCTTGCCCTTCCGCTGTCTGCTCGCGCGGTTTTCTCGTGGTGAGGGGAAGAGGGATGTTTCACGCTTTCACCGTGATGTCCGCGTTCATGTTACGGAGCGTACGAAAGTCACTCGATCTCAAGAGACGCCGCTAAACGAACAAACAGAAGATGAGCGCGAACTATCAAGTGTCACAGCTCGACACTTGAAGCACGCTAGTTTCCTTCGCTGCTTCGGCCGCCTTTGCAACAAAAGCGATGTTCAAACTGACAGTATCCATTGGCGAGCCTCACTTCGTATAGCATTAGTTCCTTGCTATCGCATTCATTGCTTCGCCCTTGCGGCGAAACTGTGACTTTTTTTTGTTTAATATCGGCACAGTGCTTCACAACACGACTCAGCAGCAACAGGGGCTCCTCCATGACTTCACGATCCATGCTGGCTTTTAAGATTCTCTGCTACGTCGCTACGTTCGGTACACAGAAATCACAGCAAATGCAGATAGCGCGTAGTATTCTTGCGCCTGTAATGTAGAACGCAGTTTCTATGGAAACATTGATAACATTTATAGAAACAGGTAGTGTCGTACGAGGTTAACGCTGAATTTCTTCCTAAAAGAACTTTGCTAGGAGATGCTCTTGATGGGCACGGTGTTGTCCAAAACAGTGCTGATAATATGTATCTGGTACTTTCAAAAGCACGGATATAAAAAACGCTGAAAATGGTGAGCGGTGACTCAGCAGCATATATAGTCTGCAGCTTAAGCGCATGCGAGTGTCAGCTCCAAGCCACCAACGCGCTATTTCATTCATGTTTGTGGCGCCCTGTTGAGCACGTGCTTCGAAAGTTTTGCATCGAACACGCTTCATATTACCGATTATCACTCGCTGAAGTGAGCATTACGAACAAGGGACATATGCAGAAAGGGGGGAAAAATACCAAGGCAACTGTGTTTACCATCTGTTATCGGATATTAGACTCATTCCAAGCATGAGACTTCCATTCTTGAAACAACCGAGGCCTCGTTGTGTATAACGGCAGCCTAATTTCCCAGGATGCAATGGAAAAGTGTCTTCAGTACATTTCCATACGGGCACTTTCTCAAATGGAATAGCACAAAACACATTAACGCGAAGAAAGAAAGGTGGCCGCAGTGCTGTGATAATACTTTCCATAAATGAACAGAACCAACCTGCACGCACTGGTATTCATGATCACTCAGGAACCAGGCCGCGCGGCGACGATACTGCGTCAAGCCTGAAGGAGAGGGATGAACGATAAAGACAGGGGAAGTTGGAAAGAGTGCAGCGGAAGAAACACGCATAGAAACGAAGGCCTGCAGCAGTGTAACTTGGTAATAAATGATTACCACACTCTCGCCATACATTAAGTGTTGCAACCACGCGTGAGAATCACTTGCCTTCGGCGCTGCGTCATCCTGGTATTCTCGCTCAGATGGAGATAGCAAAACACAAAGACGACGCAAAATATATATGCAAACGAATGAAGAGCTGGAATCCTGGTCGTTCTAGTCCTTTATTTACTGGCGCAAACCCACAACTCTCTAGCTGGTTAAGGGATGCATCCAGAAGACGCGAGCTGCTCGACTGTGCGCAAAATATTGTGAGGCGGAATCTTGGATCAGTGTCTCGTCTTCCTTCTCCCGACAGTAATAGATGCAGCAGCAGAACCAAGGACAGCCGCAAGCAAGCCTGGCGTTCGTGCTCTGGTTGCGGTCGCATTGGGGCATGTTGATTTGACGGACGGCCGGGAATTAAGACTCCACGTGAACGACGTACACTGCGCATGTGCGGCCGTAATTAGTTCTTGTCTCGAAACTCCCAGCAGCATTACTCATTACCGATATTTTCTTTTCCTCTGGTAACTTGCGCTAAATTCGAGTTTGTGTTTCGTCTTGTGCCGTCAGTTGAGTACCTTATAACTGCTGCGGTATTCAGCTGCTGCTTGGTTAGTCGAACAATTGGGCGACAAATGACAAACCGAATCCGGTAAATCGACAGCCTTCAGAATGACACGTAATTACTGCGATCATCGTTGCGAGAAATCATGGTCGCCCACCCTTTTCCGCCTCCCAACTAACCGCACGAACAACAAACAACTCACACTTCACTCTCGTCTGTCATATCTCGAGGCCGCTGCCATCTCTGCTCTGAGTCGTAAGTCGTCGGTGACGGCAAGCGTTTGCAGACTGGCATCGTGCCGCTTCTCAGCCTGGCATCTCGCTTCAGTTATCACTTACGTACCTGACAGCGCCTCTCACTGGCTACCCCTTACTCTCTGTCTCACCAAATGAATGACTACCGTTCTATGTACTGCTGCATCATTTCTCGGCTTCCTTCGAGGCTGTCAGCCCTAAACGGGTGTTAGCTTCTTTGACATGTGCCATCGGAGCTGTTCATATTTGCAAGTCGTACACCACTTTCAGTCGGAGTGCACTTTTCTGTTTTACTTTATTACGTCCTGGCAGTATACGTTTTTTTTTTTGCTCGTTATTTAAAGTTTTCGCTTTCTGAACTTTGCTATTCCCGTTTTCCATAAAATGCCTCGATACATTGCCGTCAATGACAACTTTTCTTTGATGGTAGCGAATAACGTTTTCTGATGAACGCTTTCGTTCTTTGAAGTGCTTGTAATATGCGCGGTCCTCGTATGGAGCAGTAATTCTATGTCTTGCATCTCACAGTATCTTCAAACGGTTGTCATCTCCAGTTCTCAATGAGAGAAACGTGCACTTTTAATGCCACCTGTCTCATACACGACAATGCGCTCCAGATGACAAGTATGCTTGCGATGGGGTCTTTTTTTAGCTCTTAACGGTAAGGCACGTTCATTTTCTGCGGTCGACTCTACCTCGCGAAGAGCCTGTTGAAGTTGATAGCACATTGCAATTGTCTTATCGCTGTCTCGCACCTGTCGACGCATTTGTTACCCTGGGGCAGGTATTCCGGTATACAACATTGTTGCTAACTTGCTAAACTTCCCGTCCCTCCACTCAAATTTATTTGTTTAATGCTTTTCCTAGAATTAGTAAAAAACGGCCTTGCGATGAGTTTCACTCGGCCGTAACAAAAAAAAGGATTACCGTAAGTTGTAAGAGTAGAGGCAATGGGAGTTCTCGGTTTCTGCTGCCGCGCGTGCCTTAGAAGGTGCTTCCAGCGTGGCAAAAGCGCGTTGCCGCCTCTTCTACTTACCTATGTGAACGGGCGTAGCAGTAGGACGTTTTCTCATTATTACCATTTTTTTTTCAGAAAAGAGCTACTTTGTTCGTCACAAATAAAACACTAGCGATCCAGATTTCCCGTAGCATGCAGAGCTACGCACCTGCCACCGTCGACAAGCAAACGAGGCTTGGTGGATAGACGATGGACTCGAGACTAGGGAGTGCAAATTACTGTGTGTGCGCATGTGTGTGTGTGTGTGTGTGTGTGTGTGTGTGTGTGTGTGTGTGTGTGTGTGTGTGTGTGTGTGTGTGTGCGTGTGCGTGTGTGTGTGCGCGTGTGCGTGTCTGTGTGCACGTGTGTCTGTGTGTGTGATATAGCAGTCTGTTTGAATTCCATCCTTCGTCTTAAAGGCACACTAAAGAACAAAATGATTTTTCTCATATTAGTAAAGTACTCTTTCACGATACCAAAAACATCCCGCTTGCTGCGAGAAGACGCTTAGTAAGCGAGAAAACGCGCAAAAACAAAATGTGGGCTGCGACACCACCTTGAAGTTTCTGCACCATTCGCCGTGACGTCACATGTTTTGACGGCGCCTACTAGGGACTACGTAGTTCCTAATCGGCAAAAATGAAGTACATTGCCCTCTTCGGGGGCCATAGACTTAACATAACAAGTTTGGGGTAATTTTGTTGAGCCGACGGCACCAAAGTACGATAAATACACTTTAAAATCCGTGACGTCATGCGGGGAGATTCCGGCGCGAAATTTAAAAATGAAACTTTGAATTTGATTTTCTTCTCTAACAATAAACCTATGATAGCAAAATTAACGACATGAGAGTTGTCAGAGCAAAATTTATCGATTTAAACCGATTCGTTGTTTCTCTTTAGTGTCCTTTTAAGCATGGAAGCATCGGATCTTGAGACTTGCATGGTGCGCTGAGACTTGCATGAGGGCCTCATTGCAGTGGCCGTAACTCTAAGTGCAACAAAATTATGCAATATGTTTTTTATGATTGTGAAAGCTGATGTGGATGCGAGTTGTTATGGTCGAGATTTGACGCGTGTCGAAGATAGAAGATTATCATCCTAATGAACCGGCACGCGCTCAGTCACCGCCCCAGAATTCTGTAGAGATGGTTAACAAGAGAAGCCGAAGCGTGCCCACCAGCTCTGCTGTGATCCATCCTTGCGCGATAGGCCTCCGGACATGTCAGAAAACTGACGACGTGTTCGTGAGAGACGAAATAAATTTTAAAAGAAAACAAGCGCCTACCCAGCTTATGCCTTGAGGTCTCTTGCAAATCCCAGGCTTTTACAGAATGCAAAGCCACGAAGCCAAAAGAAAACAAAGCGAATACTGGGCAAGCAAAATTGATAAGTGCATGCAGGGACCACACCTTTTCTGTGATTTTACCAGTACCGCCTTTATTTTGCTCTCCTTTATATTTTATAACAGAGTGGATGCAAATTGGCGACTTCACGCTGTCCCAGTATGCCCGCGCCACACATTCAAGCCAGTGCTCTTTCTCCCAGTGTACTTGCTGGTACGTACGCATGTGAGCTCAATTTATGCCCACTCCGCATGTGGCGTGAGAGGAGCTGGCTCCCCGAAAAATCTGCACAACGCCCGCAGCTTTTGTTCCTTCAGTTCCTCCGGTTTTCAAACAACTCGCAAACTTCCTTTGTCCTGACCGTGTCAGGAGACATCGGTGGGAACACATATATAACAGAAGATGAAACGAAGAGTGTCAAACGGTTGCTTCCTCGGATTTCTCACAATTCGCATATTCTTATGCTTATTCTCAATGTTTTGCGCTTTCTATCTGGGCGGTAGTCTTTTAGGAAATGTGTGGAAGGATAACAAAGAGTCGACAAGGAGGGTGACGTAAAGGTAAAAGAAGCGACGAGCTGTCACGTTCTCAATTTATTCTTTCCTTTGGTGCAACTGAAATGGGCTTTAGCCACAGGAACGTTTGCGCAGCCGTGTGCGAGTTTTTACGGGCAACAAAAAGAATAGAATGTTAAGTTTATGCACCATTTCACTGTTTCAACCTATTCAAATGTTTTTGTTTTTTTTTTTAACATCTGGATTGTACCAGTGAATCTAATTTTTTAAAACATTCATTCCTAAACTTATTCGTATTGTAAAACAATTTAATTTCTAAAATAAGGTACCGCCTGTTTCATGGCCGATCCCCCGTGGTGGGTTGCGCCAAGTAACTGAGGACCAACCAACCAACCAACTTCTCGCGCCAGTGCTCGCGGTATCGTGGTCGTGTGCATCTCTCGAGCTCTCGAAATAGCTTTTGTCGGCGTCTCTTTACGCAGAAATGGACAAAGGAGCTGTAGCCGTGAGCAAGCTTCTTGCTTTGAGACTTGAGACAGGCCATTATTACGAGCTTTACAGATGTCTGCAGAGTTCTGCGCTCATCCTGCTATACACGGCGCGTTTTCAGCTGCGCGTTCGTGCATGCATGCAAGTACGAGCGTTGTTATATTTTCAATATTTATTTCCCGGTTTACGTTGGTTTTCATTCTTTCACGTTAGTTCAGTGATTACTTATCGACTAACCAAAAAGCACGCGCACAGTTGAAGGGTAGCTCAACATTGTGCACCAGGTGATCTCATCACGCAAGCGTAACATTCTTTGTGAAACGTCGACATCATCGATGTACGAGTAGCTCGCTCCGTGTGTTAGGTTCTTAGTAATGAAGCCGAAGGTTCGACGGAAGCCCGTCGGGTCGGAATGAAACACGAGGCAATACAGCGAAGGGCAGCGACCAAAATGAAAAAAAACTAAAAATGTTTTTAGCTTTTTAGTTTGGTCTGTGTCTCAGTTCTGAGTAAGCCCATTGCTCATGAGACGAGAATTTGCCGTCCTGTAAGCTTTGGACGCCGTTCTGCACTTTACTGTGGTTCGATAGCATGAACAGCTTCAAAGCACCAGGTTGTCATCAGATTCGAAAAGCGTCCGGCCAGTGGGAGCCAATAGAAAAAAAAAAGCTGTCGAAACGTCGCTCTGCCTAGGTTCGTGTTTTCGCTGTGATATTTATGGAATATCAAACGGGAAGTAAATGTCCGCCGGACGATCACTATACTTATAGCAAGTGCGAAGTGCTGTGACAACCGCAGCGTTGACGCAGTTTGACATGGTTCAGTTTGGCACTTATAAATGCGCCATTATTTTTACGACGGAAGCCTTAGATGCCTCGTCAAACGTGAAAGGCGACACTCGGTTTCCGTGTCCAGCGGAGTCGGCGTCAGCACGAGTGATGGAAAAATCACCATCAAGTGATGACGTCGCTATACGACGTCATCAGGCCGTCACATAGCGCCAGAAGTTGTGACGTTACCACGACGTCACTATAAAATCTTTATGGCGTCATACAACAGGGCATCACATAACATCCTCGCTTGGTCAAACGTGAGGCGATCACGGAGGCAGTCTAAAAGCAGGTGAGGTGCAGAAAGCTTTCAACGCCTGCAGGCAGAGCAAAACCACGTTAGGTGCAGATAGCTTTCGAAGGGGGGCGGGGAAGGATTAATACATTCTCTGAGACGAAAAAAAAAGATGGCTTTCGCCTTCGAGTCATCTGACATGAATGCATAAGGAGCCCTGCTGTGAGTTTTGAATTATATTTTTTCTGCACATATAATTAGACGTATAGAGGGAAAGAAACAGAATGAGAGCGTGTGCATTGTCAGAGAACGGCGAATGGAATACATATTGAGCCCAGGCTTCTTTTCTGTCCATTTCCGAGATAAGTTACGGGTAGAATTTTGCACTGCTGTGATGAATACGGGCTTCCATTTGACCTTGGAGACCTCTCTCCAAGGTGAAACCGCGCCATTCCCGCGCGCGCTGTCTCTAATGCAGGTGAAGTGAGAGGAAGCACGAATGTGCACCGCACAAAGGCTGGGATTGCCAAAAGGCTGAGGCACGGAACCTTAAATTGGACCGCCATTGTCCGCCGCCGACGGCAACTGCTACCGTCGACCCTTGGGATGAATTCTAATGGCAAAGTGCGCATAAAACGCTTTTGCGTGCCCTTGTGGAAAGACTTAGCGCGTTCGTAAATCTTCCTCGTCTTCCTTGTATCGTTGACCCTAACTATTTCTTTCTGTTTGCATTCCGTTATGGCGTAGCTTTATTAGATTTCATGCATGCATTGCAGTCCTTGCGTATGTGTGGTGAGGTGAGCGTGTTGCAACGCCACCGCATAGAGTAAAAGAAATGTGCCCCGTGTGTCTTCTGTACATACAAACAGCATTATATATATATATATATATATATATATATATATATATATATATATATATATATATATATATATATATATATATATATATATATACACTGTCCCGCACCACCTATAGCAGCGTGCCAAATGGCCCCACACTAGCCCCTGCTTGCATACGACGCTGTGGCTTTTCGCAACACCTGTACAGCGATAAAAAAATTTTAATTTCGCTGTCTTGTTAGGTGAAGTGTAAACGCGTTAGATAAAATGTTCCGTGAAGGCTTTCAAGCTCAATAACATCTATGCATATTGCTGTTCTGGAGGCAGCATAGGGTTCCTGTTTAAGTATTGCCATTAAATCTTTTTCTCGTGCGTTTTTCTACTTTCTAACACGTTCTCCTAACTACACAGGATCGTGTTGTGCTTGTTTGCGGATGTCGTCGTGAAGCAAAAGCGTCTATGTACGTACATTTAATAAACAATGCATATACGACAATGTGCTATATAACAGCGGCTTAGAAAACCAAAGACAATGATGGAAGATTTAGACTCGATTGGCAAGGCTTCTTTCCTCTTTGTTGGCAGTGTTGCGTACTGAACATGCGACCGAAACTTTCGTTGCGTTATGCGGGAAGAGTCGCTACTATCCGACCAAGAAACTTGCAGGGAACTGTAACTGCAGCTTGCGCGAAGTGGCGAATTAACTGTGGTAATTACCTTACTCTATAGTGTTGGTCATTCTGAAACAATATAGAACGCCGCGGTTACAAGATTGGAGAATTTATAAGTACTAACCGCAGCCTTGTGCCATATAAAAAAGAATTGGCTGAGGTCTTAATCTTGGTTGTCTTCTCATCACGAGCGAGTTATGTTTGGTTGGTTTTGCAGAGATAGCGCGCACAGTAGTTCATTAAACGCTCGCCTGGTCACGTGGTACCACAACAGCGAAGCTCCAAGCTAGCGCTGTGGCGACGCCTCTCCGCAGCGGATCACGTGGCATTACGTCACGCCTGCCGCATTGCGCACCAGTGGCTCAAGGTCATTGCGACGCGTTGAATGACCTTGGAGAAACATGGCGTTGTGGAGCTTTCATTGTCAAAGTGATTTCAACTCTGTAAAGTTTGTAGTAATACAGACAGCTGAGAGGTTTGATATCTGTAGACGTCGTTAGAGCAGCCATGAAGGTCAGGTATTTTCGCGGATCTTCTTACTTACTTTCGCACTGCTGAATTCGCACTAGTCCGGCGCATCCAGTCACGCAGTGTTATAGTCGCTGTCCGGCAGGCCTTCGTCCACATCCGACGGCCTGTAAATCGCGCTCTTTTTCTCCAGGGGCATCTATTCTCTCTGCATAGCCGCACAATGCATACGGGACCGCTTCTATCGATCACTGCTGAGCCAAGAGTTCCCCGCCAGGTGCACCCAGAACGGAAGGGGCTGCTGCATGTGCAGTCGGCGTTAAAACATCGCGGACAATGTTGTATAACAAAACCAAAAAGCTTTTATTATCTTGTTAGGTCTTGAATATCGTAATATTTGAAAACGAATTTCCAAAGTCGATTACAATTCACTCAGTTTCCTTACAGTGCGTGCCGACTCGTGCTTCAGTGGCGTTCCATCATGTGCAATATGTTTACGACTTCCTTCATTCTAAAAAAAGTCACAGTTTCGCCGCAAGGCCGAAGCAATGAATGCGATAGCAAGAAACTAATGCTATATGAAGTGAGGCTCGCCAATGGATACTCTCAGCGCTCCTGTTGCAAAGGCGGCCGAAGCAGCGAAGGAAACTAGCGTGCTTCAAGTGTCGAGCTGTGACACTTGATAGTTCGCGCTCATCTTCTGTTTGTTCGTTTAGCGGCGTCCCTTGAGCTTGAGTGGCTTTCGTACGCTCCGTAACATGAGTGCGGACATCACGATGAAAGCGTGAAACATCCCTCTTCCCCTCAGCACAAGAAAACCGCGCGAGCAGACAGCGGAAGGGCAAGGTTTTCCCTGCGCAAGAAGAAGCGAGCGAGCTCGCCGACGACTTTTAAATGCGCCTGTCGCGCTCCTAACGCCATCTCGCTGGTAATGAAGAAACGCTTATAAGCGCAGCCGTCTCTGAGTCCGTCCAACGGAAAAAGGTGTGTATATAACGCTCGCCGTTACCTACGTGGAGGATCTGCGTTTCGTGGCGTTGTGGCTAGCGCCACTCGCTGCGGAGGAAGAGGTCCCTGGTTCGATTCCGCGCTTCGGAAGCATTTTTCTGAATTATTTTTCTTTGAGGCTTTTATATATATATATATATATATATATATATATATATATATATATATATATATATACATACTTATACATATACGGTGCATGACGGCGGCGACGGCCGACGGCAAATTCCAGCCGAGACTGTCCATATAGTTGCTATCGCAATAAAAATTAACCAATAGAGAATCGATTCTAGACCGCCGAGAACATTGCATCAAGTGCCAAACTTCATTACGCAACATACTTTCTGAAATTTGCAATATATTTACGATAATTACCATGCTGCGCACGTATCAGAAATGATCATAAGTCATGCGCCCGCGCCATGCTTTTCTCCTGCATAAAGGAAAATCGTAGGCGACATCGGGCGCAGTGAACACTTTTAGCATCATTGTTGAACTACGCTGGAGCGATCACTTACGGCATCCCTCTATCGCAAGAGCGTCGTACATCCAGCAAAAATGCTGACTTATCGATTTAATCCTACATGACCTCGCGAAATGTCGTGCTGTCGCCGCTCGCGCTCACTGCTGGGTATAGATTGTGAAATAGGTATCAGAAAGAGTTGGGTATCTTGTCTCGCGATGAGAACAGACAACTGAAAACGCATTCCAATCGCCTGCAGCGAACGACGTCAATTACTCTGACTACGCATGTCTGCGCCGTGCTGCAAGGCACAGAAACATTGGCGAAAACATCGCTTTTCGTATTATTCCATCAAGTTCTCGGACTTATCAAATTTGTTCTAACCCAAACCTTTTCTATTTTTGCTACGGTGACTTCTTTTGCCTCCTCGCAGCTTCTCGTTAAAAAGTGCGGAGTCTGAGTCTGGAATGTACTTCGTTGCTTTGAATGCATACGATTTTTGATATTTTGGCGTTCTGCATCAATGAACCGAGCACTTCGACTGGCCGCTGATGAGAAATATCTGAATCTCTGGTGATGTTTTCTGTTCATCCAGCTAGGCTAAACAAGCGGCTTGTTCATTAACACCAAAGATAATTTCTGTTGCTTTAATTATTCGCCTAAAGCTAGCTTTGTTTTTCTTGCATTTTGTTCTTTGCTACACTGCGCGTCAATTTAGAGCTTCAGGTTCCTCTTGAATTCGCCGCGCTTGCCTACTTCTTGCCTTGAAGGCTGTGTGGATGGAGTGAACAGATTTTTTTCTAAAAGATCTATAGCTAACCATGCTCCTGGAAATCTGCAAAGCATATATTTACTCCACTAGTATGCATGTGTCTAACTTATCATTTCGATATTCTTTTCACTTATCGAGATGCTCACCTTGCTAAAAAAAACGCCCCTTGTAAATATAAATGAAATTAAATTTTCGTATTTTCATTAATACCCGACTGTGTGTAGAATGCTTCCAGTATTGCTGCTAAGCTTTTCTTTGCAGTCCGCCCGTTTTTATAACCAGTAAAGATAGGCCGATGGAAGAAAATGTGAAACGGATCTTCACATATTAAGTTCCGGGAAAGTTAATACAACTCAACATTCTTTCAAATTAAATGCCCAGCAGTTTTGGGAGACACGACATTAATTAGTACTAACAGACGAGAAAGCCAAGGAAAGTATAGGGGATGTTATATGTAGTAATTATGATGTAAGTGTGAAGAAAGTAAAGTGGACGAAAAGATAACTAACCGCCGGCACAGACCGAACCTGCGACGTTCGAATAACGCGTCCGGTGTTCTACCGTTGAGCCACGGTGGCGGTCACTCTCCCGTCCTAATCCCATCCTTCCGTCCTGCCAGCTCGTAAAAAGATCACGTGATTCGTGACGGGATCAGGTAGAAAAAAAGAGTGTTCCACACTCGCCATCATGGATATACTAGCGGCGCTGAATAACACTTCTAGGTTTGAATGTACAGGGTCGACCACATCTAAGCTGAACACCTCATTAGTATTCAAACCGGTAAAACTAGAACGTTTCTTATACTTCACGAGTGCAATGCCCGTTATAGAATGTCTAATCATGGTGTCGACAAACACAGTAATGATTTTCCGAATTAGGTATTAAACAACAGCTTCAATGAGGTCTTGAATACTAATGAGGTGTTCAGCTTAAGTGTGGATGACTCTGTACATATATACCCCATAAAGTGGACGGGAGGACGACCGCCGCCGTAGCTCAGTGTTGCAGGAGATGCAGCAGTTCTGATCATGCAAGCTTGGAATTGGGAGTGATAAGCTTACTGAATGCACAATGCCACGTTTTTCCAGTTCTCAAACCAAACTAGCCTTGTAAACGACCAAACAGCGCTCTCGCTTTAAAGAGGTAACACAGAACGGCGTAAGCAATGCACTTCCGGATACGTTGCATAAACTTTCGCAAGCCCGTAGATTTCGTTTTTGAGCTGTCGCTGGTGTAACAAATGCAACGCCATGCATATGCAAAGAGTAATAGAAGATTGTTACGGATGAAGTAATAGAAACACGTGAAGAAACGCAATGAAGAAAAAGGTTTCTTTTTGTCTGTGTGTTTCTCGACAAGAGAGACAAAAACATTTATTTGGTCCGGAGGGAAGAGTATGAGATGTTTACACATCCAACTCATGGCTAGTCTCATGTCGGGACGGAGAGGCCGAGCCTCTCCGCCCTCTCACGGGCTTTCCGGATAGCCAGGAGCTGGACGTCGTAGCTGGGGTGGTTGATATCAGCGGTCCACCAGGCTTCTTAACTTTAGTCTTGCAACGCAGGGCATCGCCAGATCATGTGTTTCAATGAGCTACCGTCTGCGCAATCTGGGCATGTTGAATCAATCTCCGCAAGTATCATAAAAGCTTTTTGTTTGAAAAGTTATAATATATTTCATTCAGACAAACGACATTGATTAAAATTGATTAGGAGTACGTGAACTAGTTTGCTTCACCATGTGTCGCGATACTGCACTGGATCCAGCACACGTTCTACAGTGTGTGCTTCTGTTTACCAAGGTAAATCAAGCTGCAGGATGCAGAAGGACCCTTCGCTACGACCGCCATGCGAAAAACATTATTAGGTGACCAGCACAGGCGAAGTTCTCTGCGGAAATTCCTGTTACGTTTTGTTTTCACACAGAGTGTGAGGACCATCTCTATACTCGGCATTCTTTCTACGTGAGCACTTCTCAGAACACATAAGAAAACCAAACAAACAGTAATATAAAACGTGCAATGTACGCATATATAAACCTGGTTTCGCGTACTTAAAAAAGAAAAAGAAAACTCACGTCAATTTGTTTTCTAGCTTTCTTGCTTTATTCTAACTTCTTAGCTGTATTCTGTTTCCACTGAATAATCAGAGTGCGTTACTTGTAGTTGCAGCTCGTTCCAGTGAAAGCAGAGCCTCGCCTTCCGAGAAACCCGTGGGATCCATCAATATAAACCGGGAGATGTGTGCGATCTGATCGCTAAGCCTGCGAAGAGGCGGCACCGACTGATTCGGGTCACGTAAAATATCAGGCACGTCAGTCGAAGCTTTGAAATAACGCCGGTTGAACGCTCTGCGTAATTGCTTGCTAGCGATAGGCGGTGCACTCGTAATGATTCCCGATGGGGCGGTTTGCACCTGCGCCTGGGGAGGCATGGCTCGCGGGCAGCGAAGGTCCCGGTGAGTTGGTGCTGTGCCGGAGCTCAAACCGCGTTAATGCGTTTTACGCCAGACACATAGCCACTAGAGAGAGTGCGGTTTGACAAAGTGCATCGCGGTCGATGTCGGCAGCTCGAACAAAAGTGGCTGGTGCATGGAAAAGAGAAAGCATCATGTATTTATTGCTGCTGTTATTGCCCTTCATCGCTCGATTTTTCGCTCAGTAACGCATTTCTGTTCTACGCAGCGCTGATTTTCTTCTCCCTCTAATAAACATAATTTATTGCAGATGAAATTAGTACCGCTGCAGCAAACATAGTTATAGACTTGTTGAAATTTGGGCTTGTTGGTACATACTGACGACGAAAAATAGCGTTGACCGAACGGGGACACAAGAAGATGACACAAAAGACAGGCGCTGACTTCCAACATCAACAATTCAACATGTTTGAAGTTAGCGCCTGTATTGTGTGTCCTCTTTTTGTGTCCCGTTCACTCAGCGCTATTGTTCGTCGATAGGTATAGAAGTTATAGATTATAACAAGAAAAGACGACCAACTTCAATTATTTCGGCTCTGAACTGATATATTGTGCGGCATCGGTATTTTCCCGAAGTAAGTGAACATAAGAATATACAGCGCTAGGGTTGATTCCAGGTTACCTTGTGGTCCACTATTAGCAAAGTAAAGTCCTCCTGATGTGCCGCGGGATAATACAGCAGCACTACTACCTGTCACGTGAGAGCAAACCCCCTTCCTCCCATCCGATAGCTAAACAAATCTCAGTAGGCCACGCTGAGACGCCTACAGACTTATACCTTCCCATATGCAGTACTATACAGTTACATATACCCCGACGCATTTAATAAACAGTTCACGAAATGAGGCGAAATCGCAGACCTGGCTCACACACTGTGGGACTGTAAGCGCGACCCCTCTAACTAAAAATCCTCTCTCTCATGCGAAACCTAGAAAGGCGTGATCCTCCGGAACGTCGGCCTTGAGACCCAACCCCGGACAGTAAAAAGGAGCTGGAGAGGTGGCCGTCAGGTACCGCTAAATGTCACTTCGCAGTAAAATATACAATTTCAATAAAAAAAAAGTAGTCTCTCGTGATGATGTCGTCTCGTAACGGGTGTTCACCGCATGGCCGCGTATTTCAGAAGAGTGCTTCGTTAACGGCTTATGGGCACAGCCTAAGGCTAACACGTACAACGGTCTGCAATCATTAAACTTGTGGGAGAAGACCGTGCCTGCGATGGCCGGCAGCGTCCACCAGTGAGTCCAGCCCGAGCACTGTCCACGGCACGCACTACACTAGCACTTCGTCGTTGTCCATTCATTCTCTGCAATGTCCCTCTAGCGGTATTCTCATACTTCTGCTTCTGCTTCACCCTCCCATACCCTGCACCCCTGAGGCGGTTGGCTGGCCTTCCTTCTGGTTGGCGGCTGCACCTCACCAGCGACCTACTGAGTGCAATTTCTTAGCGAAGAAAGGGACTGCGACCAGGCGGGTGTCTAAGCCCACGTGTGGTTTAGGACCTGCGGGATATCCTGGAAGACCTCGAAAGGTTTGGGACCCGCAGGTGCCTGGAAGACCTCGATCCCGGAGCTGCGCTGCCTTGTCTGCGGCGCCTCTTCGCATCTTCGCTTGGTGCACCAGCTCTCCAGGTTTTACCGCCGGTGGGGGCGTCGTCCTAGTCGGCTGCCTCGGGCCGTCGCCATTAAAGTCACTGGAACGGGAAAAGTACCGCGACCGTCGTGCGCGCCGCCATATTTGGTCCAGCGCCGCCGAAGCTGCGGCGGTGCGGTGTTGATTTCACGTGGAGTAACGCATGTTTTACGCATTGCGTGCGCTTTTGCAGCCCCGAATGAAGCATACCGTTGTTCTCTGACTGATTAGGAAAAAAATAGCGGCAATTTTCACTTGCCTACATGCGCACGCACGCGTACTAACCCGATAAAGAAATACGAACTGCGCGGCATTTACGCGCTCGGCTGTCTGCATTTATTAAATGCGAAGCATTTCTTAGCGAATTTCTGTGACTATCTATCTATCTATCTATCTATCTATCTATCTATCTATCTATCTATCTATCTATCTATCTATCTATCTATCTATCTATCTATCTATCTATCTATCTATCTATCTATCTATCTATCTATCTGTTCCCGACTTTGTGCTGTCCTGGCCGCTTCGTTAATGGGAAATACACCAAATTTGGTGTGGCATAACATGACTGTATGGCAAATTTAAATTAAGGTGATAACATGAAAATAACGACGTGCATGCCATGTACGGCATGATTTACATGCCACGCTCATGGTGCGCTCGCGACCGCTTCGATAGCTTGATACACAACAAAATTGGTATGGCGTGACAAGAGTGTATGACGAACATAAGTGACTGGTTATAACGTGCAAATCATGACAGACATGCCATGTAAAACGTGATTTACACGACATGGTTTCGGGGCGCTCGCGGTCGTTTAATGAAATGCATATATACCAAAATTTTTATGACGAGCTATTTCTGTATGACTAACGTTAGTGATAGGTGGTAACATGAAAATCGTGACTTCCATGCCATGTACGGCATGACTTACTTGCCATGCTCATGCTGCGATGGCGGGTGGTTCGCTAGCTTGAAACGCACCCAAATTGGTATAGCGTGAGGTGACTGTATGACGAACACGAATGACAAGTGGTGACGTGAAAATCATGACGGTATTTATGTTGGTCATACAGTCGCGTCACGCAATACCGATTTTGGTGCATATCAAACAAGCGAACCGGCCGCGAGAGCATCATGGGCATGGCATGTAAGTCATGCCATACATGACATGCGTGCCATTATTTTCATGTTACCACCTGTTATTAACGTTCTCATTACAGTCACGTCACGCAATACCGATTTTGGTTCATATCAAGCAAGCAAACCGGCCGCAAGAGCATCATGAGCATGGCATGTATATCCTGCCTTACATGACATGCGTACCATTATTTTCATGTTACCGCACGGTATTTATGTTCCTCATACAGTCACGTCACGCAATACCGATTTCGGGGCGTATCAAGCAAGCGAACCGGCCGCGAGAGCATCAGCCATTATTTTCATGCTACCACCTGTTATTTGTGTTCGTCATACAGTCACGTCAGGCAGTACCAATCTGTAGCAGTCAGTTTTCATGGCGCGCTGATCATTATATGTGAGCCCAAAGGCGTCAATTTTACGCCAAACATAATAAAACGTTATTGTGCATGAACCTCCTGCAACAACCACGCGAAACAAGCTGCACTAGTGCAGGGTAGGCGCCAACATTCCCCGAAACATTCGCGAATTCTCAATGAATCGCTTACCTCACAATGCGGGTATCAGTCGTGGGAACAAATTTTTCCCGCCTAATTCTGTGCAGCCACACAGCCCGTCGTTTGGCATCCTTTTTTCTGCTGGGAATGGCAAAAATGGCCTTGCCCGGGCATTCTTCGATGCCTCGATAGGCTTTCGATGAAGTCTCAAGACGATACAGGATGTCGTAATGTTCCTGTACGCTTTCCTGAGCCTATAAAAACAATCGCCCTCTAAAGCGCCGCGCGTCTGCGGCCGGGAGACACCAGCGAGGCGAGCGAGCTGGCCCATTTATGTGGCGAAGCCGCCGAAAGGCCGCGGCGGCGAAGAGAAAAGGAACGCGGTACTTTTCCCGTTACAGTGACTTTAGTCGCCATCGCCCCCTGGGGGGGATGGGGCAGTATGGGAATACCGCTAGAGGGACGTTGCAGAGAATGAATGGATAACGAGGAAGTGCTAGTGCAGTGCGTGCCGTGGACAGTGCTCGGGCTGGACTCACGGGTGGACGCTGCCGGCCATGACAGGCGCGGTCATCTCCAACAAAGTTTAGATATAATCACTCTTTTATAACAGAAGGGCCAGAAGGACAAGGACAAGAGAATGCACAGTACGCTCTTCTGTTTTGGCGCGTTTGTTATACAAGAATGAATCCGTACCAACTAGCTCGCCTTTGTGTTTTGATAATAATAATATCTGGGGTTTAACGTCCCAAAACCACCATATGATTATGAGAGACGCCGTAGTGGAGGACTCCGGAAATTTCGACCACCTGGGGTTCTTTAACGTGCACCTAAATCTAAGTACACGGGCCTCAAACATTTTCGCCTCCATCGAAAATGCAGCCGCCACGACCGGGATTCGATCCCGCGACCTTCGGGTCAGCAGTCGAGTGCCATAACCACTAGACCACCGTGGCGGGGGCCTTTGTGTTTTGATATAATCACGTTAGTCTGGACGCCGTCGAAACGTTGGCCGAATCGAAGGAATATCTACGTTGGAGACTTGGTCTGACGTGTTACTTTAGCGTATTGGCATGGCATACAAGTGCGGATCTGTGATTAGGTTGTCAGTTTTTGCGTTAGACCTGACGTAGAGCGCAGTTGTCATTTGTAGGTCATATGTTTGATACCCTCATGCTTGAAACCCAGGAAAGTAGCTTCTGTACTAGCGTGCTTTAAGTCGGGGTCTGAGCATTGAATACCAGAAGGCTTTGCTATTTAGGCTATGGTTATTACAGGCCCGGCACTACCAGCCATCGACAGGCACGCGGAACATATAAAGCCCGCGTTACCCAAATATAGCAGCGTACAGAAAAACTTCTTTGAAACAATCAATACTGAGCCATTCTTACCAAGCGCGCAAGTCTGCCTTGGATTCTCGCGTGTATCTTAAGTTCACCAATGGCCTCTGATTGAAAGAAGGGCTGCACTTACAGTGAGCATGTTACTTACTTGTATGTGAAAGTGTGGTACTGAGCAACATTTTTTAAATAGAACCTTGCATTCCTTTAACATTTTACTCTGTTTAAATAGAACCTTGCATTCTTTTAACATTTTACTCTGTTATCTTCTCTGTTTTCGCTTTTATCCTGAAGAGTGCCAGCAAACCCTATCGAATGTACTTCTTCCAAACTGTGTGTATTAACGCACCAGGACTCGCGAAAGTGAAGAACAAAGAAACAAACTAACGTTCCAAGAAGAATAAGACATAAGCAAGCTAGCGGAAGCGGACTACTTTTCACTGCCGCACTTTCCCCCAAGGTGTCTCTAAAGCGGAAAAAATGCGCACGAAACTCAAGTCGTGGGGCCGAACTCAGTGTTTCTTTGTTTGAATCTATTTTTAAGCAATGTCAATAAAGAGAGAAAAAGAAACATATTTTGCCTTTCATCGCTTCGCTCAACCGTGCATGGTGGTGCAATTTTCCAGAACATTACTCACACCATGTCGAGAGCGCGCGTGAAGAAAAAACGTCACCCATGGTGTGTTGGGCTGCACTTTTATGGACTACGCTCAGATTTTGAATTCAATTATTCACGACCTGCTTTATATATCTTCGATGAAACCGGGGCACGGCGGTGTTTTCTAGATGCGAGTACCATATCGTTCTTTCCCATACCAACAAAGAACAAAAGGTTACACGCCCCCTTATGCCAAACGACTCGAAAAACGACTCGAAAACGACTAAAACGACTCCAAAGCGGAAACCATCGTCTTCGCGTGATGATGATTCACCGCGGGATGATAATTTTTTCCGTCCCTCGCGTTGACGCCGAAGCTGGCGGTCACTTTTCGCGTTTGATGAGCCATACATTGCTTTCGCCTTAAAATCACAGGGTCCCTTATGCATTCGCAGTATTGGAAAAGTATTGGAAAAAAACATGGACCCCAATATTTGTTTTCTTTATTTCGCCTACTGAGGATATGGTTATCTTATCATACAACTTGCAGTGGTCGCAGCATATTGACTACATTACATCCAAAGCACTGAAAAAATTAGGTTACCTGCGTCGTATGTCATCTAAATCTCCGAAATGCACTAAGTTACTGTTATATAAAACGCTTATACGCCCTATACTAGAGTATGCTTCATGTGTCTGGAACCCGTACAAAACAAGCGACGTCACCAAAATTGAATCTGTACAAAGGAAGGCAGTTCGTTTCATTTGCAATCGCTATGATCGTAATTTTTCACCTTCATCAGCAATGAATTTCTTGAAACTACCTCTCCTATGCACAAGACGGGATACCGATTCCTTGAAGCTATTGCACTCATTTCTTCACTCATTTTGTCGGCTATCTTCCGACGATTACATCTACTATGCTAATACTCTTTCAACTAGACGTTACCACAGCCTCAACCTAAAGCCTTTCTTTACGCACACGAAAATTTTTAAGAATAGTTATTTTCCTAGAGTTATTGAAAGATGGAATGAATTACCTGGTTGTACTCGTGAATTGTCGTTGTCGGATTTTGAAGACGCACTGTTATGTTAAATCGTTTGGTTTTTGTTTTTTCAACCTTGTTAACAATGTATTTGTGTATGAAAATGTATGCCACTCCTGCAATAGCCCTGCATAGGGCTGCAGTATTTGAAAATAAATAAAATAAATAAATAAATATCATCGTCGTCTGAATCCTGGTGTCAAGCAGATTCTGCACGGGAATGAATCAAAGCTCAGAAGTTTAATCTTTTTCCAATACTTGTTTAAAGGCAACTGTCACGAAGGCTGTTCGCGTCACGCGGTTAAGCACGCAATAGTTGTCGAAAAAATAGGTGGTGTCCTTGAACTGGTAAAAACAGAGGGTAAGTCCTTAATAGCTGGTCACTTAATGTACGGACCTAATGTCACCACTTTAGGGAAAAGAAAGAGACTGGGTCACGAAGAAAAAGCTCTGATGAGCAAAAAGCTTTGTAAACTATGCAAACTTGCAAACAGAGACACCGCTGGTTAGATGTGAATACATCCGATGTTTTGACGCGACACGAACTAAAGCCGTTTAGGGGCTGAGAGTAAGGTAGAATCTCAAGCGAAATTTCATATTGATTGCTCATTTTACGAGCACGCTGATCTCACGTCGCGGACGTCATTTCGCACATAACAAAGAAGAAACGGTGCATCTTCTAAAGAGCGTGCATTTTTTTCAACGCAAACCCCCGGGCCTTCAAATGCGCAAAGAAAAAAAAGTGGTACATTACAGTATTCTGCACAGTGTTTTCGAGTCAATGAAAATCTTTAACGATCGTATAAGATCAGCTAAAACAAAAACGCTGTTCTTACTCGACGCCTGATAACTCGCGAACCCTTGCTACTTCTCATAAAATTGATTAATAAAGGCGGCGGCACTTTCTAACGTTGTCGATCGAGACTGTCAAATACACTGCCGTGCAAGTTATCACGACTCGGTTAAGCACATTAGTGGAACTTTGTTTCAGTCTTAGCTTTTATGCTTATGGGAGTGTCTTCGCACTCGACTTGATAGGAGGCACCACGAAACGGTGGCGAATAAAATCAATATTTGTAGTCATCAAGTTCTTGTGCAAAAAAATGTGTTACACTACATTCACCGAATGTACGAATACATTTTATAGGAGAACACACCACACATACATGGCAGTGTGGCGATGTCAGATTCTAATGTGAATGAGAGTGGGCAGCTTTTCGCGATTGAAACTTTTCATGGCTGTGATTGTCATTGATGTTATTCAAGCTTAGCTGCTAAGTGATGTCGGGAATTTCGCCAGTGGGGACGTAGTAACAGTTCTGCATTCAATCGCAAAACACCCAGCGCAAGACGAATAAGACAATGGGATGTTGTTGGAACTATCAACTGACACTTTTATACGCAGAAAGGACACAAATCCTGCAACAAACTCTTGGTGCAGTGTAGGTCAACTATATCAAACTAATGACAACTGAGGGAATTTTTTTTTTATTGAGTAACGCTCTAAGATGTGTGGCTCGCGCACGTCTACTGCTTAAATATGTAGATGATATTTAAGGTTTCTCTTTCTGTTGTACCCTTATAGAGGCCCATGATCGTTGTGCTTGCAAATACAGGAGGGCTCCCACGCTGCTTGCATCAGCTAAAAAACGGCGAGCACCATCAGTCGCGGAAAATGAATCTGCGCATTCACGTAGGCGATCATTTATACACTGACTCGTTTGACCCATTTATATTTTTGCACGTGTAAACGCAATGCAGTACATTAGCCTTGTTACACTCCACGTGAACTTCACTGAATGATTTGCACCACCGGTGTTCTTTCTTCAAGTCTAGTCGTGTGCCGTCACTTTTTCCCATGTGCTCCGCGTTTTACGGCTGAACTTGCAAACCTAGTTGCTTACTTTAGAACGAAGTTAACTGAACTTAATGCTCGGATAATTGTGCGTTGGCTATGACTGTTAGCGCCGGTGTAGCTTTCATGTTATGTCAGCCAACAGCAAACTATGGTGTTTATGGCAGGTCGCTCAAGCGTCCACATGACTAAAACATCGGCATAAAAGTGTAGCCAGTGTTTGTATATTGAGCCAGCTGGCACAACAACGAGAAACGTTTTGAATAATGAACACGACGCGTGTTTTGGAGTCTGTGAATTTCCTCACCAGGTCTGGTATACCATCCTGCTGGTCGAAGTTCGTCTGCCTAGGTCAAAGGTTGCAGTTGACTGCACCTGGGCATGTTTTTGTGTAGGCGCCTTAGTACGTTTCTTGACCTGCAAATAAAACAAGCTTCGTTTAGCTTACGTGCTTGTTCACTTGTGAGCAATATGAATTTAGTGGATCATCTATGAGTAAGTGCATGTCAGAATGGTTCCTTCTAGCCTGAAGGGCCAACTTTTTCAACACGTTTTCAACATACTAGAGATATATTGAAATTAAGCCTGAAACAAAGAGCAATCTCCATTAGCACTGAAACTTATTGTAAGTTTTCGTTATGTTTACACACATATGTGCCCCGTCTCTATATTTTGTCATGTAGCTAAAATTTTACTTGTCTCATTTCATGTCTTTTGGAGGTATATCTCTACGGGTTGTATATATTAGAGAAACGTTTTGAACTGACTGTAGCTCCACTGCAGATGCACGTACCACATTTGTAGGACATTTGTAAGGCAGCGGCGCTTGAGAATGTACGACGTGTGTACAAGAGCGCTTCACTGGATGTTCTTTCTTTTCTACGAACTATCTGCCTTTTGTTACCCCTACACAAATGCATCGCTTCGCTCACAAACCAAAAAAAAGTTTCAATGCATTGTTCAAACGATGAACTCACATCTCTGTCAATCCCATCAGTACTCGGGGAACCTAAGTGCTTCTTGACTGCTTTCAGTAAAAGCCCTTGTTCCCAGCACCCCTTTCAACCTTTCGGGTATTAGTTATCGTCTGACATTGCTCAGGTCTGATTTCTACGCCTATTTTTGTTCGTTCTGGTATTGTTCTTTTGTCTTCTTTTGTTTCAGTGCTTAGCGGAGCACGTCTAGAATGATAGTCCTCATCTGTGACCGCGTTTACTTGATTCTATTTTCTTGCTCCACCAGTGTGCCGAACGAAGAAAACGCGAGTTGGGAGTACAATTTTTCTTGATTCGATGAGAAAGCCGGCAAGGGAAACGGTTTTTCGAGATGCTTCACAAGGGCTAGTCCATCTGCTTCAGTCCGTTGTCGAGACCTATTTAGTGGGCCAGCCCCCACGTCTGGGATTGTTTTACAAGCCGTTCTTAGGCGGAGTTGGTTGTTTTGCCTGCAAGGCAAGCGGGCCGACATCATCTAAATAAAATCATTACGGTTTCGTGGAGATGAAAAGAACAATGGACCTACGTGCTTGAACTCGCCATAATGGTTGTAATCCATACTCACCAATGCTTCGAGGAAAGATGGGCAGTAGGAGAGAGAAATATTTGGTCACTATTTTCTTTTTCTATGTGGAAGTTGCAGTCATAACAGCGGCAGCCTATATGCATTTACAGCTGAAGAGTGAATATTTCGGTGAAGTGAGGTGCTTGAAGGTCCCAGGATAATTTTTGATGCGATGATTTTTTTAGAACGTTTGCAGATTTTACTGACTGTGCTACTGTAAAAACTGAAGCTTGGAGAAATTTGTAAGGAACCATTAAGGAGGTGTTAACAGCGCATAGATGATAAGAAAAAGCACATCGATAAATAAAAATTGGGAAGGGGCGAAGTATGTAGGGAAGGGTGTTTCAGCTCCACTATCATGAAACCTGTGGAGGGTGTAGCATGCAGTGTGCGCCAGTGTTTCCCACGGCAAAATCACTGCTAATGTCCAGTGAGAGACAAGAAAGATTGTACGCAGAGACCCGCAGTCCGCTTTTAGTTAACGGGCACGCTGCGAATCTTTACTGTTGAACTACGCACAAGGGAAATCTGCCACCGGCAATACATTGCAGGTCAAGATCCAGTGCCTATATATACGGGGTGGACGGTCAACGGTTGTGCAGCGCGAGCAATCGGTTTCACTCGCTAGCAGACGCTGCCTGCGTCGGCGTTGTCTCTCGCGGGCGAGTCGCGTTCTCGTTCTTTGCGAGCTGGTAGTTCAGCGTTCATCGCAGGGAGGACCTCGCGTCGTGGAACGCTGTACGGACGTGCCTCGCATGGGCTCCGTACTTTTTCGCCCGTTTCACCGCAACTCTTCGCCCTTTCTTCGCGAAGCTTCTCCAGCGCATCCGTGAAGGTGAGCCGATCCGTTTGACACCTTCGGAGCCCAATTACGTCCATTTTCGACCACTTTGAACCGTTTTTGTGCTCTGCCACGCCGCCGATGCGCTGAGGCTATCGTGCAACGCTCGACTACGCGCCCCTGCGCAACGCGCAGCTGCGTTCCAAGCCACACCGGCGGCTGACGCCGCTCGCGTTTCGTCGCCTCCCCCCGAAACTGCTCGCAATTCTCCAAGCCGCCGACATGGCGTCCCAAGTCGAAGGCGAATTCATCACCCCTGCTGAGTTTGAAGATGACTCACGCTGGATCCGTGCCATGAAAGCACACCGTGCAGCCGCGGCCCACCAGCCCATCACCTCGACGCCGCCTGCCTCGACCCTATCGAACACGCCTGCTCTACCGCCGAACACCACCACCACTACTACCACGCTTCGTCGTCACGCTCCTCTCCCTCGACTCCCAGCGGAGGACTTCAAGATCGTCTTCAGACCGGGAGGGGGGCTTGACCTCCGCACTACAACTAACGGTGCCCTGCTCCAAACACTCTGCACTCTTGCCACCATCGACTACGCCACCGCCCGAGCCGCTGACCGTGTACGAATCAATCCGTACAACAACTCACTTACTGTCAGCACCCCATCTGAGTCACACGCACGCCTCTACCTCCGTGTATCGGAACTCCGCCTGGGTTCCATCTCTTACCCCCTACGTGCCTACATGGCGGCACCAGACAACGCCCTCCGCGGCATCATCTACAACGTCGTGGACTCCCAAACCCAGGAGGAGATCATCCAAGATCTCCAGTCCATGAATGTCAACACCCCCTACACCATCGCCGATGCGCGCCAGATGGGGCGCTCCAAATCCATCCTCATCACCTTCGTTGGCACTACCACCCTCCCGTCCTCGATCGTCTTCAATTGCGGAGTCTACCGCTGCCACCCGTTCCGCCCGAAAGCGGAGGCCTGCACGAACTGCTGGACTCCTGGCCACCCCGCGGACGTCTGCACCAAGCCCAAGTCTGCCCTCTGCTGCCGCTGCGGCCAAGCCCACAATACAGTTGAGCCCCCGACCTGCGTCCCATGCTGCATCCTTTGCAAGGAAGCCCACCTCACAGGCTCGCGCCCGTGCAAGCTCCGGTTCGACCGGACCGGCCCGTCACCCTCGACCCACTCTAAGCCTCAGCCTCCCCCACCAGCGCCACCCACCGGACCAATCCTCAAGAGCTCCCGGCCTTCCCGCCCCCGTCGCCTATCTACATCTACCAGCCGCCACCGCTCCGTCTCTTTCCCGCCCCTGCCCAGGACGGAGGCGTCCACCACCACCACCATCGCTACCAACACCACAGCCAAACCACCGGTAAGCTCGATAACGCAGCCTCACACGTCGGACTCCAAAATCGCGGCTCTCGAGGCCACTATTGTTGCCCAGCAGCTCCAAATTCAAGAGCTGCCGCTCCAGCTGCAGGCCGCGCTGGCACGTCTGTCCTCTCCCGCTCCTCCTCCTCCTTCCCCAGCCCCCGCACCTACACGAACGCCATCTCCGCCAGCGCCAGCTGAGGAGTCCATGAACACGGCACCCTCGGCTGCGTCCTCGCGCGCGTCCTCCCCCACCCGTCGTCCACCGCACAAACGCCGATCACCCTCCTCCGACGCCATCGCGCCACACGAGCGTGACGTCGTTCGCGAAACAGCCTCCTTCTTGGAGGCGTTCGAACAGCGCTTCATGGCCCGCTTCGCACGACTTGAGGAGCGCGTCGTCGCTATCGACACGCGCGTGGCCGCCATCGAATCTCACCTTAGCGCCTTAGACACCAGAGTTGCTGCCTTAGAAGCCCGCCAGAGCGCGACTGAGGCCACCCTCGCGCACCTTTCGCTCCCCGCCCCACTCACCCCGGCACCTACTCCAACTCCGCCCGGTGTCCCTGCCATTCATCATGGCCAGGCACTACCCGAACCTTAATCTCTGGCAGTGGAACTGTCGGGGGTTCCGCGGCAAGCGGAGCACCCTGCAGCTCCACCTCCAGAATATCCCCCCCGACACTATTCCCTCTATCCTAGCACTCCAGGAACCCTTAGCTCCCGTAAAACTGCGCGATTACACCTCCTTTCATCCGTCTTCTGAGGCCCACCCAAACGTTGCGACGTTGGTGCACCGCAACCTTACTGCCGTGCTGCACCAGCTGAACGTTTCGGACTGTGCCCATCTGCTCCTCGAAATCCTTCCCCGCCGTCGCACTGAGGCAAGCCTCTTTGTTCCAATGTGTACAGCCCTCCAAAAGCCGCTTCAGCGCCTCTACTCCTCGTCCTACGCAAAGCGCTTTCCTGCGCTGGCCGCAACGCCCTAGTCATTCTAGGCGACTTCAACGCACCCCATACAGCTGGGGCTACCCCAGAACACCCGCAAAGGCCACTCACTCTGGAATTTCATCCAAAACGAGTGTATTTCAGTCCTTAATGACTTCGCTCGCCCTACCAGAATCGGATCTAGTGTCCAGCGAGACACCAATCCAAAAATGTAGCCGATCCATTCTGGACTAATACGGGTGTCTCCCTCGGTAGCGACCACTACGTTCTCTGCACCACTTTCCCACTCCCCTCCCTTGCTCGCACCTCTACTCGTCTTACCCAGATAGTGGACTGGGACCGCTTCCGCTCCATTCGTCTCACTAATTCCTCTTCTGCTATCACCGACCTCTCTGCCTGGACTGAGACCCTTTTGGCGGACGTCCGCACTGCCACATCCACAATCCCTGCAGCACCCCACTCCTCTACGGCAGACAGCCGTCTGCTGCACCTCTGGGAGGCATATCACGCTGTCCACCGCCGGTGGCAGACCCAGAAGCACAATCGCCGTCTGCGCCTCCGTTTGGCTCGGCTCGCGTCGGAAATGGAGAAGCACTGCTCCTCTCTTCTACGACAACAGTGGGAGCAGACCTGCGACCGTATGGCCGGCAACCTGGGCTTCCGCGACACGTGGTCACTTCTCAGGGTGCTGCTAGACCCCACACACACCAAAGCTTCCCAGCGCAAGGATATCTCCCATCTGCTTCACTCTTCCCCACTCACCAATACTGAGTTCCTGGCGGCTCTCCGGGACCGCTACCTCTGTACCGACCCACCTTTTCCTCTTCCCGCTTACACTGGCTCCCCCAACCCCGACCTTGATGCGGACATCTCCTTGGGCGAGGTTCGTGCTGCGCTATTCACGCTCTGCAGACCTCGGCCCCCGGGGCGGACCGCATCACCAACAAGGCACTCCGCAACCTGGATACCCCCTCCCTCGAAGCCCTTACTGACCTTTTCAACACACATTGGCAGGCTGGTAATCTTCCCTCCTCCTGGACCCATGCACGTGTCTCTTTCATCCCCAAACCTGGCAAACCTATTTCCCCGAGCACCTCCGTCCCATCTCTCTCACCTCTTGCCTCGGCAGCTGTTCGAGCACGTAATCCTGGCCCGCCTCCAAACTATTTGGATGACCATAACCTATATCCGGACTCCATGTTCGGCTTTCGTCCGCAGTTGTCGACCCGGACGTCATGCTCCAGCTCTCCGAGGGAGTCTACACCCCTCCCACCACAAACGCACTCGAGCTATCCTGGGCTGGACCTCACCAAAGCATTCGACAT